>NC_136938.1:27674149-27699149 GCF_949987615.1 Pollachius pollachius | reverse complement strand
GTAGTCTCAGACTCAATGTCCCCCCCCTCTGAGCCTGTGATTGGTTCCTGGTGGTTCTCTGTCAGATCTTCTCCAAGGAGAGCATCACCAAGCAGTCCAACATCAACCTGGTGGACCTGGCGGGCAGCGAGAGGCAGCGGGCCTCCCGCCTGGAAGCTGACCGCCTCAAGGAGGGCACGGCCATCAACCTCAGCCTCACCACGCTGGGCAACGTCATCAGGTAGGGCCTCACCCTCAGCCTCCATCGGCTTCAGCCTCCATCAACCTCTGCCTCCATCAGCCTCAGCCTTCCCCTCCCTCTCCTCCCCTCCCCTCTCTCCCTCGGTCCTCCCCCTCCATTCCCCCTCTCCTCCTCTCTCCTCTTCTCTCTCCTCCCCTTCCCTCTCCTCTCCTCTCCTCTCCTCTCCTCTCCTCTCCTCTCCTCCTCTCCCCTCTCCTCTCCTCTCCTCTCCCACTCACTCTCCTCTCTTCTCCCCTCCCCACTCTCCTCCTCTCCTCTCCCCTCTCCTCCTCTCCCCCAGTGCCCTGGCGGATGTGGCGGTGGGGAGGAAGGTGGTCCACATCCCCTACCGAGTCTCGGTGCTCACCAAGCTGCTGCAGTCTGCGCTGGGGGGCAACAGCCGGACAGTCATGGTACGACCGCCGCCGTCACCATACAATACTTTTACACTTTTACACATTTAAGAGACGCTTTTATCCAAAGCGACTTCCAATAAGTACTTGTCAGAAAAAAGGGAAACAACAACATATTGCCGTCGGTACAGTAAGGATGTTCATAGAACCAAGTGCCAAGCCCTTACCCATTCCAAGTACTGTTTTTAAGTGCCAGAACGTACGACAGCAATAAGTGCGTAAGAGGGGTTTGGGGTTTGGTGAATCCAGAGCGATCCAGCATGGCTGCTTTCAGATGAGTAACCACGTGAATGATGCGAGGGAGTCCGTTTGATTTTCCTCCAGATCGCCACCCTGAGTCCGGCTGATATCTGCTACGAGGAGTCTCTGTCCACTCTGCGCTACGCTGAGAGGTAAGGGATGAAGAATCATTTATCTTTAGGATACTTCGGCCAGCAAAATATTACATTTTAGAGCTTGATCATGAGCTTGATCATGGGATGTGATATGGGCATCAAAGTTAACGAGGATGCATTCAGTGAGACAAAGGGTGACCATGATCCTTATAGGGAAACCTTTGCATTGTGGGTAGTTAATACAAAGGAAGCAAAGGTGAGGGGGTGTGACCATCCCCCCCCCCCCCCCCCCCCCACACCCCAGGGCCAAGCGGATCCAGAATCGGGCGGTGGTGAACGAGAGCCCCACGGAGCGGCTGGTGAAGGAGCTGAAGGCGGAGAACGCTCGGCTGACACACCGGCTCAGCCGGCTGGGCCAGGAAGGGCGGCGCGCCGACGAGGAGACCAGTAAGACCACTAAGGAGACCAGTAAGACCAGTTAGACCAGTAGAGGAGACCAGTAAGACCACTAAGGAGACCAGTAAGACCAGTTAGACCAGTAAGACCACTAAGGAGACCAGTAAGACCACTAAGGAGACCAGTAAGACCACTAAGGAGACCAGTAAGACCACTAAGGAGACCAGTAAGACCAGTTAGACCAGTAGAGGAGACCAGCATAACCATTAAGGAGACCAGTAAGACCACTAAGGAGACCAGTAAGACCACTAAGGAGACCAGTAAGACCACTAAGGAGACCAGTAAGACCACTAAGGAGACCAGTAAGACCACTAAGGAGACCAGTAAGACCAGTTAGACCAGTAGAGGAGACCAGCATAACCATTAAGGAGACCAGTAAGACCATTAAGGAGACCAGTAAGACCACTAAGGAGACCAGTAAGACCACTAAGGAGACCAGTAAGACCACTAAGGAGACCAGTAAGACCACTAAGGAGACCAGTAAGACCACTAAGGAGACCAGTAAGACCAGTTAGACCAGTAGAGGAGACCAGTAAGACCACTAAGGAGACCAGTAAGACCAGTTAGACCAGTAAGACCACTAAGGAGACCAGTAAGACCACTAAGGAGACCAGTAAGACCACTAAGGAGACCAGTAAGACCACTAAGGAGACCAGTAAGACCAGTAGAGCAGGCTGGGCCAGGAGGGGCGGCGCGCCGACGAGGAGACCAGTATGACCAGTAGAGGAGACCAGTAAGACCATTAAGGAGACCAGTAAGACCACTAAGGAGACCAGTAAGACCACTAAGGAGACCAGTAAGACCACTAAGGAGACCAGTAAGACCACTAAGGAGACCAGTAAGACCAGTTAGACCAGTAGAGGAGACTAGTAAGACCACTAAGGAGACCAGTAAGACCAGTTAGACCAGTAAGACCACTAAGGAGACCAGTAAGACCACTAAGGAGACCAGTAAGACCAGTAGAGCAGGCTGGGCCAGGAGGGGCGGCGCGCCGACGAGGAGACCAGTATGACCAGTAGAGGAGACCAATAAGACCAGTTAGACCAGTAGAGGAGACCAGCATAACCATTAAGGAGACCAGTAAGACCATTAAGGAGACCAGTAAGACCAGTAGAGGAGGCTGGGACAGGAGGGCCGCTGCACTGACGAGGAGACCAGTAAGACCATTAAGACCAGTAAGACCAGTAGAGGAGACAAGAACGACCAGTGGAGGAGACCAGTAAGACCAGTAGAGCAGGCCTTTATTGAGTAAAGAGAACCGCTATAGCAGTGAATGAGATAGGGTCCTATAGGCCATAATGGGAACACGTGTTTCCGTGGACGTATGCAAAGTAATTCATCAGCAATCCTCAAAGTAACGTGGAAGTGGAAGTCATGAGCATGACCGGGTGCTTTGTGTGTGCGTGCGTCTGTGTGTTTGTCTGTGTGCGTGTGTGTGTGTCGTCTGTCTGTGTCTGTGCGTGTGCGCGTCTGCGTGTGTGTGTGTGTGTGTGTGGGTCGTCTGTCTGTCTGTGTGTCTGTGCGTTTGTGTGTGTGCGTGTGTGTGTGTGTTTCGGTCGACTGTCTGTCTGTTTGTCTGTGTGTGTCTGTGCGCGTGTGTGCGTGCGTGCGTGCGTGCGCGCCCCCAGAGGAGATCCGTGAGCTCCTCACTCACAACGAGCTCCAGATCCGGGCGATCCAGACGCTGTGGGAGCAGCACCTGCAGGAGGCGATGAAGGACTGGGAGCTGCAGTACGCCAGCATCACGCAGGTGGGGGCACGCACACACACGCACAGGTAGGAGCACACACGCACACACGCACAGTTAGGAGCACGCACACAGACGCACGCACGCACACACATACACACATGCACGCACAGGTACTCACACACACACACGCACGCCCACACACAAACGCAAACCACACAGGTACCCACACAAACAGACACACAGACACAGGTACACACACACAAACAGGTACTCACACACACACCCAGACACACACACACGCACGCAGGCACACATACACATACACACATACTGACACAGACACACAGGTAGGAGCACACACACACACACAGGTAGGAGCACACACACACACACACACACAGGTAGGAGCATGCACGCTCACACACACACACAAAGACCCGGCTGATTGGAGATTCCCGTCTGGACGTGTGATGAAGGGCTCGATGTTCCCCAGGAGCGGAGGATGATGCAGCTGCACCCCTTCATCCTGAACATCAACGAGGACGCCCAGCTGTCTGGGGTGGTGAAGCTCTTCATCCCCGAGGGTCGGTCTACTCTCGCTCTCCCTCTCACACTCAGAATGAACAACAAGTTGGAAATATCTTGAAATGATAGAAAGAGGAAGCGATGGAGAGAACGACGACATTTAGAAAAGACCGAAAATGAACAATTGAGTGCTTTTCGTGTCCTTGACTCAAACCCTGAAAAGCAAAAACGCAGACTCAGAACAACCGGGGTTCCAGAGAGGTTTGAGTCATTCTTCCCGACCTATTACTTATCTTGAATGTTAATTCTAGTCAAGCTAATGGTATCAATGTGTCTGACCACGGCTGTGTGTCTTCCTGGTGGCTCCATGGTGTGTGTTCTGTTCCAGGAGAGTGGGACATCGGACTGGCTGAGTCCTCGCCTCGGTCCATCCTGGTCAAAGGCCTGGGGTGAGCGGCTCAGCACGCAAAAGGTCTTTGGTTGAACGCGCATTGAGAAGAGCTCTACTGTGTAAATAAATGAAATGAACGAATGAACGTGTGTGTGTACGTGTGTGTGTGTGTGTGTGTGTGTGTGTGTTTCCAGGATCCAGGAGCGCCATGCTGCATTTAAGAACGAACAACGGCAGGTTTCGTTGACCCCACTATCAGGGTCAAAGGTCATCGTCAACGGCAACCTCGTCTCCCAGACAACCGAGCTGCAGCACCTGGTGGGGTTCTGCAGAGATACACACACACACACACGCACACACACGCACACACACACACACACACACACACACTCTACAGACCCAGCTAGTGCCGTGCACTTCTACCGGGCTGTATGTTGCACACACACACACACACCTACACACACGCACACACACACCCTTTAAGGCCCGCCCCTCCTCTCTCCCTGTCTAGGATAGGCTGATCCTGGGGTCCAACTCCACCTACCTGTTCATTGGCTACCCGTCGGAGAGGGGCAGCGATGACTGGAGTCGCTATGACTACGACTACTTCCACTCCGAGCTGGCGGCGGCCGAGGGCATCAACCTGGGTGTGTGTGTGTGTGTGTGCGTGTGTGTGTGTGTGTATGTGCAGGAAAAACTGCATCTGGCTCCATTCTTGCTGACCCAGGCCTCATAGTTGTCTTCTATAACTCCATTAATCCTGTCTGTGTGCGTGTGTGTGTCCACGTGCGTTTGTGTGTGTGTGTGTGTTTGTGTGTGCTTGAGCGTGCCTGTGTGTGTGCGCATGTGTGTGTTTGTGTGTGTGTGCGTGTGTGTGTGTGTGTTTGTGTGTGTATGTGTGTGTGTGTGTGTGTGTGTGTGCCTGTACGTGTGTGTGTGTGTGTGTGTGTGTGTGTGTGTGTGTGAGTGTGTGTGTGTGTGTGTGTGTGTGTGTGTGTGTGTGTGGTCCCTGTCCAGGAGAGAGCTCAGCGGGCTCCAGCCAGATGGCCCCCAGCCTTCTGGCCGTGTTCTACGACTACATCCAACTGATGCCCATGGTGGCCGAGGCCAACCAGATGAGCCAGGAGCTCAACAAGGTACGATATATAGATATATAGATATATACAACTCAACAAGGTGCAACTAGTCCTAGATATATAGATATATAGATATATACAACTCAACAAGGTACAACCAGTCCACACAGAGATATCTAACCCTATATAGATATATATACAACTCTAATCCTAGATATATAGATACATACAACTCAACAAGGTACACAAAGCACAACCATTCAACCTATATAGATAGAGATAGATAGATAGATATGCCCCTATATATATATGTATATATACATAACTCAACAAGGTAGCACACAGGCACAACCCTTTCTCTCTCTCTCTCTCTCTCTCTCTCTCTCTCTCTCTCTCTCTCTTTCTCTTGTGTAGCGAGCTTGTGTATCTTTGTATGAAGATAGACCGCTGCTGTGTTTCAGGGCGTGGTCTTCAAGGTGGAGATCAAGAACCTGGCTCTGTCCGACGCTAAAGGTCACGACCTGGAGAAAGAGATCGTGGTCAGGGTCACGTCTCTGGAGAGCAAGCAGGTGAAAGGAGATGCTTCAAACTGTGATGCTGCCGTTGTGTTTGGTGTGTGACCCCTGAACCCTGACCTGTGACCTCTGATGGCAGGTGTGGGTGTGGTCCAAGGTGAAGTTTGTGAACCGTAAGTTCCTCATGGAGGAGATTTACCAGCAACATCAGGTGAGGACGAGCCAAGACCAGGCACTTAATAACACCTTGAACTTATGACCAGGTTTCCCGGTGACCTGTTTCCTGCTCAGACCTCGCTGTACGCGTGTTCTCTGCTCTCAGGGAGGGGAGGGCCTCTCGCTGGAGGCCCTGCCCAGGGACAAGGACCCTTTCTGGGATCCGCTGGAGCCACTGCTGCTGGGCAGTGCTCACCTCTGGCTGCAGTCGCTGGCCTTCCGCATCCCCCTGGAGGAGCAGCTGGAGGTACGCTGAGGGCGGCAGGCGGCCCAGAGCAGGGGGTCTCAAAGGCATTGCGTACCCCTGGGGTACTGCAGGGGGTCTCAAAGGCATTGCGTACCCCTGGGGTACTGCAGTGGGTCTCAAAGGCATCGCGTACCCCTGGGGTACTGCAGTGGGTCTCAAAGGCATCGCGTACCCCTGGGGTACTGCAGTTGGTCTCAAAGGCATCGCGTACCCCTGGGGTACTGCAGAAATTGATTATTGTAAATAGTTGTATTTTTGTGCGGGTAAAGGGGGTACTCAGCTGAAAAAATATCTTAGAGGGGTACACTAGTAGAAGTAGTTAGAGAACCACTGGTATAGACGATAGATACACACAATATCTCTTATTTTTGTCATTATTTTTTCATCACTGTAGATATGATTGCTGATTTGTTCTTTGTCTCCTGATCTCTGATTGGATGTTGGTCTCCTGATCTCTGATTTGTTCTTTGTCTCCTGATCACTGATTGGATGTTGGTCTCCTGATCTCTGATTGGATGTTGGTCTCCTGATCTCTGATTGGATGTCGGTCTCTTTAGGTTCTAGGTTCAGAGGGCACAGAAGAGGCCATTCTACAGACCCAGCTAGTGCCATGCACCTCAACCGGGCTGTATGTTACACACACACACACACACACACACAAAGCGCATACTCCCAGCGTTGACGACGGTGTGACCTGCCGCTCTGTCCCTCAGGCCTCTGGGGGAGGAGGACATCCTGATCGACCCGTCGGAGCTCCTAGGACGGCGGCTGGACTTCCAGCTGGTCCTGGAGCAGCTGTGCGGCCTCCGCTGGATCAAGGGCTGCCGCGACCGAGGGGTGCAGATGGGGTGAGCCGCGCACATTCAGGACAAGGAGAGTCTGGATACAAGAGTGGAGGGGAAAAACAATACACAGGTTCATATTGACTAGGTTGAATCATTATATTTTATTATTATATATTCTTAATATTGTATTATACCATGTCTCCCCCATGCCCTCTCCTGTCCCTGGTTCTCTCTCTCTGTCCCTGGTTCTCCTGTCCCTGGTTCTCCTCTCCCTGGTTCACCCTCTCTGTCCCTGGTTCTCCTGTCCCTGGTTCTCCCCCCCTGGTTCACCCTCTCTGTCCCTGGTTCTCCTGTCCCTGGTTCTCCCTCTCTGTACCTGGTTCTCCCTCTCTGTCCCTGGTTCTCCTGTCCCTTGTTCTCCCTCTCTGTCCCTGGTTCTCCTGTCCCTGGTTCTCCCTCTCTGTCCCTGGTTCTCCCCCTCTGTCCCTGGTTCTCCTGTCCCTGGTTCTCCCTCTCTGTCCCTGGTTCTCCTGTCCCTGGTTCTCCCTCTCTGTCCCTGGTTCTCCCTTTCTGTCCCTGGTTCTCCCTCTCTGTCCCTGGTTCTCCCCCTCTGTCCCTGGTTCTCCTGTCCCTGGTTCTCCCTCTCTGCCCCGGTTCTCCCTTTCTGTCCCTGGTTCTCCCTCTCTGTCCCTGGTTCTCCCTCTCTGTCCCTGGTTCTCTGTCCCTGGTTCTCCCTCTCTGTCCCTGGTTCTCCCTTTCTGTCCCGGGTTCTCCCTCTCTGTCCCTGGTTCTCTGTCCCTGGTTCTCCCTCTCTGTCCCTGGTTCTCCCTCTCTATCCCCGGTTCTCCCTCTCTGTCCCCGGTTCTCCTGTCCCTGGTTCTCCCTTTCTGTCCCGGGTTCTCCCTCTCTGTTCCTGGTTCTCCTGTCCCTGGTTCTCCCTCTCTGTACCTGGTTCTCCCTCTCTGTCCCTGGTTCTCTGTCCCTGGTTCTCCCTCTCTGTCCCTGGTTCTCCCTCTCTGTCCCTGGTTCTCTGTCCTTGGTTCTCCCTCTCTGTCCCTGGTTCTCCTGTCCCTGGTTGTCCTGTCCCTGTCCCCCCCGTCCCCGTCCCTCTCAGGTTCCGGTTCTTTGAGTGCGGGGGGCCGCTCTACACGCCGGCCGTCTGGCACAGCGTGAACCCGCTGCTGGACCAGCGCCTCCACTTCTGCAGCCCCCACAGCTCCCAGCGCCTGCTGCACCACCTGCAGAACAGCGCCCTGGTGCTGGAGCTGTGGGGGCTGCAGGGTGGGTGTGGACCGAGGGGGGGGGGTCTCTGAGGCAGGGACGGATGGATGGACGGAAAAATGGATAGATGGATGAAGGGATGAATGGATGGATGGATACATTAATAAACGGATAGATGAATAAATGACGGATAGATAGATGGATGGATGGATAGATGAAGGGATGAATGAATGAAGGGATGAATGAATGAGTGAATGGGTGATGTATGCATGGGGGATGCTGACGTGCCGTCTCCCCCCCCCCCCAGAGGGCTGCACTGAGCTCACCACCTCCCTGGACGGAGTGACGATGACCTCGGAGGGGATCTTCATCATCGACGGCTCTGCAACAGTGCACTCAGCCACGGTGAGGGACATCGTTGTTACCAAGGTTACCATCTCTGATCCGTATAGACCCAACTCCTAATCCCAACCGGCATCTGACCGCGGGGCCAAAGGATCGTCTCCTGTAGCGACCGAAGGGCAGATTAAAACCCCTCCTGATTGCGTGTGTGTGTGTGTGTGTGTGTGTGTGTGTGTCTGTGTGCGTGCGTGCGTGTTCAGCCCACGTCCCCTGCAGACCTCAGCTCCTCTCTGAGAACGCTGCAGGAGGAGCTGGAGGCGTTGAGGAGCAGCAACTCCTCCCTGAAGAAGGAGAACCACTCTCTGAGAGAACAGCTCCTCACAGCCAAGAGCGGTACGACTCAGCCACCCACCCACCCAATCACCCACTCACCCACCCACTCACCCACCCACTCACCACCGCCTGGGATCAAACCTACCTCCACCGCCCATTACCTCACATCAGTGACACATGCGCAACCATCACCTTTCCCTGACCGCCGTACACTGGTTCATGCGTCCTTTAATAAACGGACCATG
This sequence comes from Pollachius pollachius, assembly GCF_949987615.1. Classification (NCBI taxonomy): domain Eukaryota; kingdom Metazoa; phylum Chordata; class Actinopteri; order Gadiformes; family Gadidae; genus Pollachius; species Pollachius pollachius. The sequence continues at coordinate 27,690,139 of NC_136938.1, read as the reverse complement.
TTAGCCTCTTTGTAACAAGACACGTTCAAGACAACACCGCTGCATTTAAACATAAACCATAAAATAGCAAAACAGCAGTGATAATAAAATGGTGTATTTGCAGATTTAGTCATTCTAAACTAAAAAATGTAATATATATATATAAAAAATGTATGGTCAGATTTGCTTGTTGTATTTACACCTCTAACCTCTAGTCTCTATCCTGTAACCTCTGACCTCCGACCCCTAGTCACTATCCTGTAACCTCTGACCCCTAGTCACTATCCTGTAACCTCTGACCCCTAACCCCTAGTCTCTAACCTGTAACCTCTGAACTCTAACCCCTAGTCACTATCCTGTATCCTCTGACCCCTAGTCACTATCCTGTAACCTCTGACCCCTAGTCACTATCCTGTAACCTCTGACCCCTAGTCACTATCCTGTAACCTCTAACCCCTAACCCCTAGTCTCTAACCTGTAACCTCTGAACTCTAACCCCTAGTCACTATCCTGTATCCTCTGACCCCTAGTCTCTAACCTGTAGCCTCTGACCTCTGACCCCTAGTCACTATCCTGTAACCTCTGACCCCTAGTCACTATCCTGTAACCTCTGACCCCTAGTCACTATCCTGTAACCTCTGACCCCTAACCCCTAGTCTCTAACCTGTAACCTCTGAACTCTAACCCCTAGTCACTATCCTGTATCCTCTGACCCCTAGTCTCTAACCTGTAACCTCTGACCCCTAGTCACTATCCTGTAACCTCTGACCCCTAACCCCTAGTCACTATCCTGTAACCTCTGACCCCTAGTCACTATCCTGTAACCTCTAACCCCTAACCCCTAGTCACTATCCTGTAACCTCTGACCCCTAGTCTCTAACCTGTAACCTCTGACCCCTAGTCTCTACCCTGTAACCTCTGACCTCTAACCCCTAGTCACTATCCTGTAACCTCTTACCCCTAGTCTCTGGCCTCTAACCCCTAGTCACTATCCTGTAACCTCTGACCCCTAGTCACTATCCTGTAACCTCTGACCCCTAGTCTCTAACCTGTAACCTCTGACCCCTAACCCCTAGTCACTATCCTGTAACCTCTGACCCCTAGTCTCTAACCTGTAACCTCTGACCCCTAACCCCTAGTCCCTATCCTGTAACCTCTGCCCTAGGCTCTGAGGGGGTCCGTGGGCGGTCCCAGCGGCCCAGCTGTGACGCCGAGTTCGCTCGCGCTCTGAAGGTCTTCTACCACAACATGACCTCCGTCAGAGGTCAGCTACAGCGCCTCCGCCGCCACCGAGCTAGCGTACGTACATCCTGTTCCTCCCGTCGTCTACATCCTGTTCCTCCCGTCGTCTACATCCTGTTCCTCCCGTTGTCTACATCCTGTTCCTCCTATCATCTCTGCGGCTCTAAACCTCCATGTAACCGGTCTCTCTCTCAGCATCTTACCCTCCATGTTACCGGTCTCCCTCTCAGCGTCTCTAACCCTCCATGTTACCGGTCTCTCTCTCTGCGGCTCTAACCCTCCATGTTGTACTGGTCTCTCTCTCTTAACCCTCCATGTTGTACTGGTCTCTCTCTCGTAACCCTCCATGTTGTACTGGTCTCTCTCTCTCTTAACCCTCCATGTTGTACTGGTCTCTCTCTTAACCCTCCATGTTGTGCTGGTCTCGCTCTCTTAACCCTCCATGTTGTGCTGGTCTCTCTCTTAACCCTCCGTGTTGTACTGGTCTCTCTCTTAACCCTCCGTGTTGTACTGGTCTCTCTCTTAACCCTCCATGTTGTGCTGGTCTCGCTCTCTTAACCCTCCATGTTGTGCTGGTCTCTCTCTTTGCAGGAGGACTCAGAGCAGTTGGGTCTGCGTCTCTTCGTGGACGAGCAGAGCCGCCTGCTGAAGGACTTCTCAGAGCAGCTGGAGGTCTGCGTCTCCTCGCTCAAACAGGACGTGGCTGCCATCGTCCGCAGGAAGCGCGAGCGGTCGGGGATCTGGTCCTGATGGCCTCTCCCCCTCTCTCCCTCGCCCTCTCTCCCGATCTTCAGTCATGGGATGCACAGCGGTTGATGGAGAGAATGATATACAACCTAGATTGTGTTAATAATTCAGCTTTCACATTTCTTCAAACCCCCAATTATGGATCAGTCCAATTGATCCTGAATAAATAAATTGCGAAACAAAATCTAATTATGGTTGAACAAACTTTAGTGCAACAAACAATTCAAATACTTAAACACTGCATCAGATGGATAATTCATGAGGACGTTCAAAGGAAACAGAACGACTGCACATGAAGGCCGTATCAAAAGTTTATTAGACCGCTTTGAGAAGTCAGTTAAGAATGCAAGTAAATAATGGATCCACTCATTGATGTCCCGCCTGGACACCAAAGACCCCCCCCTCCCCCCCTCGCTGCTGCTGTGGGAGACCCTCCTCAGTGGAAGCTCCATCCAGACCCACGTGTCAGACTGTAGGCGGTACGTGATGGACGCGTTAATGCAGTATAAAATGTTACAGGGTTAGCTTTTACAACAGTTTAGAGAGATTGGGAACAGTTAAAAAATACAGACGTTAGGTCCATCGTACATGTGGATCAAGCCAGACACACGAAACCACAAGAGGCAGAACGGGTCCAAGACACAGACGCTAGGCTAGCTGGTTGGAAAACAAGAAGCTGGCGATGAACCAGGAGGAGAGCAGAGGCTGCTAGCTGCAGACTGTGTAAGACGCCTGATGGAAGCAGCCATATTGGAGAGATATGGATTTTAAGCTCAGAGTTTAAAAGTCTACTGCGGGGCTATGGTGAACTGTTAACAAACAATAATTAACATTAAATCCTATCTTGACTCAGGAAGGGCAAAGCAGTGCTGATTAGTATTAGCATGTGCAGCTCATAACATTAAGGATCCAATCCATGTATGCTTTGCCAGTGTACCAGTACAGGGCTTCTACTTTCTGGCAGACGTGTGCGTAACCGAGCCAGGGTGGAGATTGAGGCTGTGTTCCCTGCTGTGAGGCCAGGGGGAGGAGGGTCTGTGGGGAAGGCTGGGGCTGTGAACCACGGGTGATCTGCTGCTGCAGGACCAGTTAACAGGAACATAAAGTGCTATTCAGTCTATACAGAGACGATGAGCGCCGCATGTACCGCATATAATAATGAGAATAATAATTACATTTCCGATAAGCCAATGACATGTGTCTTTAAGACTTGGTGATGTGCTTTAAAGGGGATCCATCTGGCGCTTCTATCTTCTATATTAAAATAGTACTGCTGCAACATCTGTTGTGAGGAACGATGTCTACCACATCGGCTCGGATCTGGGAAAAAATGACATGACAAGTTGGACCACTGTTGACATCGGTCCGGTACCGAGTTCTCAGAATAGAGCTGATAAGAACAGGCCGAGGGAGTGACGTTCCCCTTTAAGCTCCTCCGGTCCACACGTGTAAACATGTCGTCTACCTCATCAGGGCGGTGCCTGGTTAGACCGGGAGCACCCTAAAGCATTGAACCCAAGTCCATCTGGAACCGAGGAATTAGCACCAATATGATTAAAAACACCCGAGAACAGACTGAGATTCACCCAGATAGCAGAATGGGTTCTGTCTGCATGGACCCCCGTCTGACTGTACATATATTACAATATATTAAAGTTCACCCTGTCCAGTAGGGAGCAAAACCTCTGCATTTTTAAGAGAATCCTTCCCATTTTCTGGAATTTTCACCGGTTAATGTCAATGCAATTTAATAAAATATTCTCTACAAAAAAATCCAGTGGGCAAAATCATTTTTGAGAAAGTTTCTCTCATTTCTGTACATCCACCGGGGGGAGGGGGGGGGGGGGGCGCATCAACCGCAGTGACCTTGAAAAAGTTGTATTACAACATACACTTACATGACCATGAGTGTCACACACAAACACACGCCTGCAAACACACACACAGACACGCTTGCACACACAGAAACACATAGACACGCTTGCACACACACACACAGTTTTCAGACACATCAATTTAAAATCTTCACAGTATAAAAATACTTCAGCCCACAGCTGAGAAATCCACAAGTTCACATTACACTTTGTCTCTAAGTCCACAGCCCGGTAAAAGTGTTTCCGTGTTTGTGCAAACACATCTCCCAGGACTGAACTGGCTGAGACTTGAGACTGAATCGTCATCTTTTGAGGCCACAAAAAACAGCAGGTCCAAAACAGTTTCATCTTCACTTAACCTCCACGTGTCTCCAAAGAAACGGTCTATCGTCAACGTAAAAGCCTACCGTCATCATAAAAGCCTACGTAACAGTAAGAAATAATTTAAATTCAAACGCGTCCCGTCTTTCTCCTCTTCTCATCGTCAGTCTGCACTTCGAGTCCCGCATGGGTCTCAAGCCCACAACCTTCTCCTGAACACCGTCTGAGATTGAGGAGCAACTTCCAGGCGGCCTGATGGAGTCTCCCCCCCCTCAGCCGACAGGTAGGGCCGGTCATGGAGGAGGCTGACCTCAGGTGGGCCTCAGACTGAGAAGATCAGTGGGGGAGGGGGGGACAGCACCATCCAGATTCAAAGCATCCAACGTGACTCCACCGATCATAGTGGAGCCTCATCACTGGGGGGTCCGCCCCCCTGGCAGTACCTCACTCAGCCACAGGGGGGCGCTGTACGCACGTCTCATGATTGCTGTTGCATGAACAGATGAGGTCAACTTCCTGTAACGTCCTCCGTCACTTCCTGTCTCCTCCTCAGGCGCTGGTTCCGTTGTCGTCGGCCGGCGGGCCGGCGGTCGCCACGGCGCCGTGCGTGACGAGCGGGGGCGGGGCCTCCGCCTCGTCCCGCTGGCTGCCGCGCGTCGATTGGCCGTCGAGCCGGTGGAGGCTGCTGTGAGTGGACAGCGGGTGGTCGAGGCGGGGCATGCTGCCGTGGTAACTGCGCACCTCGGAGCCGCTGTAGCCCGCCACGGCGTCGTGCCTGAGAGGGGAAGGAAGTGAAGACCGGTACAAGCTGTTTAAAGTCTGCCCTCCCCTGTGCCCTAGTGACATCACTAGTGGGCGTGTCCACCTGGATGTACGACGGATAGATCAGCAACATCTGCCACAGTCCACTGGGTACAGGCTCAAGCCAAGTCTTTATTATTGCCAAACGACGCAAATCATCTGGAATTGATTTTGGCGATTTGGCTCACACAGGACAGTACAGTACCACCCAGAACAAGGGAGGCGACAAGTCTGACTGGACATACACAAAAGACATCACGTTAAAACTAGACACATGCGTTGTTACCAGTGTGAAACTACAATAAATCAAGGTTGCCAAGACAATGCTAATGCATGTAAATGCCCTGAGGAGGAGGACATAGCTCTGTAAGCAGAGGCGATAAGGAGTGCTGGTGGGCATTAAGGGTAAGGGTTAGGGTTAGGGTTAGGGTTAGGGTAAGGGTTAGGGTTAGCCTGAGAGGATAGGGGCTATTGGAGAACTGGGTGGATCTGGACCTGATGCTTCTTAACCTTCGACCTGATGTTACAGGGGTGTTAAGGGAATTAGCTGGGTGTGATGATTCTAAGACTACTTTCAGTCCAGTTTCGACGAGACGGGTGTTGTGGATGTCACTGATATCGGCTGGTGGACTGATCCATCCATCACACAGTCCACAGGAAAGGGCAGGTTTTCAAACAGCGTGTCGTGTCATCACACTCACACCCGGTAGTGTAGCATCACCCCTTTGGGGAGAAAATGAGAAACGGTCCTGCCCTACCTGTTGTCACGGGAACGGTTGAGGCTGCCGTGGTAACTGACTTTGCTGCGGAGGCTGTTGGGCTTGCTGTGGCTGGAGGCGGGCAGCGGGGGGAGGGGCCTGATGGCCTCGTCGGGGTCGTCCAGGACCGCCAGCTGGGTGGACGAGGCGTGGGTGGACGTGCCCTGGGGGGGGGGGGGGGGCAGGTTATGACCTCCACAATAAGAGCTGAGGAGTAGGCAGGTCGTGTATGTGTGTGTCCCTGTGTGTGTGAGTCAGTGAGTGAGTGAGCGTCTGCCTGTCTCATGTGTGAGAGAGTGAGGGACGCGTCTCGCTGCTTGATGTTTGACGAGGGCACGTGATCGTTAACGACTGAAGTCTGAAGTGACTGACTGACTGACTGACTGACTGATCCTGACTGTCTGTCTGTCTGCCTCATGTCTGTCCGTGTGTGTGTCCGTGTGTGCGTCTGTCCGTGTGTGTGTCCGTGTTTGTGTGTGTCCGTGTGTCTGTCCGTGTGTGTGACCGTGTATGTGTCCGTGTTTGTGTGTGTCCATGTCTGTGTGTGAGTGTCTGTCCGTGTGTGTGTGTCTGTGTGTCTGTCCGTGTGTGTCTGTCCGTGTGTGTGCCTGTCCGTGTGTGTGTGTCCGTGTTTGTGCCTGTCCGTGTGTGTGTCCGTGTGTGTGTCCGTGTGTGTGTCCGTGTGTGTGTCCGTGTGTGTGTGCGTGTGTGTGTCCGTGTGTGTACCTGGGTGGAGGTCCCCCTGGACTTCCTGATGATGGGGGTGTTGGGGTCTCTCAGCAGAGACTGGGCCAGGTCGGGCTGTTCCTGGAGGACCTGGCGGGACTCGTTCACCCCGCTACTGTGGACGAGAGAGGGGACACTATAGCAATGAAGGAGTGAGGAGTGGATGGGTGAGTGATTCTGTGTTATGTACCCAGTATTGTAAGCTTCTTAGATTAAAGCATCCACCAAATGGCATTCATGTGTATTTTTGCTATAGGCTATGTATATCTACTGTGATACAGGGCCTAGGGCGTCGCCCTCACTATAGATAGGAGGGCCCCAGGATGTGGACTCAGTGGACTTAGTGATCCTTAAGGTACTCTGTGTAATTCCTTCTTATCACTTTGGCCGTAAGTGAAGTGCAGTCTGCTGGAGCTCATGAGAGCTCAGTAGTTGAAGACCATTGGAGTGATCAGCTAATGTTTGCAGTAACCATAAATAAAGCAAGCTAGTTTCAACACACAATAGGAGTGGTGCGAGTGGATACAATGCACAGAAATACATTTCCTCCATTGGATTTGATTTCACTTACTCTCTGCAAAAGCAGCCTGGTTTAAATATAATAGAAACCAGCCGACAAGCTCTTCTAGACGACTAAGAGACTCAAGGAAGTCCTAATTGTTTAAGTTAAATTATAAACTGTGCGTATATTGGCAATTTAAAGCAATCGACAAAGTAAGATCCTCCACTTAGTTCCTTTAAGCAATATACTTCCTGGAGGCAACATGCTGCCATCATAACAACCTGTAACTCACTCTTTGCGTTTGTTGCCGTGCAGGAAGCTGGCCCACTCGAAGCAGGTCTTCTTGCTGCCCACCCAGAAGACGGAGGGCACGCCCACCACCAACATCATCAGGTACTTGATGAGGAAGAGCACCAGCGCCGGCTCGTGGCTATCCTCCACCTGGAGGAACACACACTCACGGTTCATACGGTGAACTCATACAGCGCTGCTCTCACCAGCGGCCGCTCAAAGCGCTTTACACTATCGCCGCACATTCACCCGTTCATGCACACACACGGCGGTGGCGACCACGCAAGGCGACAGCCAGCTCGTCAGCTGGCGCCTCGCTCAGGGACACCTCGACACTCAGCCAGGAGGAGCCGGGGATCGAACCGGCAACCTTCCGGTTACCAGCAAACCCGCTCTACCTCCTGAGCCACATGCCGCCATACCTGACCGTGATGGAGCTAGAACTGGATCTGTTTCTCTGACCAATAGGGTGAGAGCGACAGAATATCTGACTGGGCCAAATGTTTCTCTGCTCGGGTCGCAAGGTGGCCTGCAGTCCTGATGTTATTTACTGGACATTCATACTGTGGAACAACGACTGATTGAGATCTGTGAAGTGTGAGGGGGTGAAGGATGAGTGATGTCGGACTCCCTCTAGTGGCGGCTTAGCTCACCGCAGCAGACAGCCAGGTTGACTGAATGGCTTCAAAACCCAAGTCATTTTATCTACAAAAATACATCCTTTAAACAGCATTTAACACAAACAGACCATTTAATCAATACATTTGTCAATAAAGTGTCTAATAACCATTGCACATTTATGACCACCTTGAGAGGGAGGTTCAAATATCAAAGTAATAATGACATGAGTGAGGGGGTCTCCACACACACACACACGCACGCACACGCACGCACGCACGCACGCACACACACACACACACACGCACGCACGCACGCACACACACAGGTGCGTTCCCTTCCTCAGCAGTGAATGACTTTCATTTAAGACAAAGGTGGACACACACAGCCACAATTACAACACAAGCTCTGTTCCCGACAAACCTGAATAACACACACCTATCGACCCCTGACTGCCCCGGTGATGTCAGCACACATAACAACAGCCTTCTGTCATCCATGGTGTTACACACATAGATCAAAGGTACTCATGTCGTCATCCACTGCTGAGGAAGGGAACACACCTGTGTGTGTGTGTGTGTGTGTGTGTGTGTGTTTATATGTTTAGCTATTGTGTAGTACAACGTGGATATTAATTAATCTGGCGCCTGTCTGTTCTAACCCCCCCCCCCCCCCCCCCAAGCTCCTCCTAACCGCTACAAAGAGCAACAGAAGAAGAGGCTCAGAGCGTGACTGGGCACGCTCTGCAGACGCGAGAGAAACAGTTGGGGATTGTTGAGCAGTCATGAGGAGACGCGAGAGAGGGCAGAGACTTCACACCCACAACAGGAATATAGGTTACGTCTGAAGGAAGTAATGTTTAATAGCTAGTTGGGCAAGTGCCGAGACATGATGCCATTTGTTTGTTTGTGCCGACTCCTGTGATCTCTCCTTAGCTTCAGAAGGAGGATGAAGAGGACGGGAGTTAGCTTCAGGGGGAAGAACTAAGTTCTTATTCCAGAGGGAGACGGCTTGCTGCTTGGCGTCTGACGCAGGCACGTGATCGTAAACGACTGAAGTCTGAAGCAAAAAACAAGTTTATGCAGAGGAACGTATGACAGGGAGCTGCGCGATCAGTAAAACGAACATCTTTCTGGATTTCAACCTGGTCTTTGCCTCGCTTTCTCAAACACGTGTCACAGTCCCACTCCATCTCCACATCAAAGAGTCCCTTGAGCTGGGTTAGGAGAGGCTTGGACGAGTTCCCCGGTGAGTTGGTGTTCTAAGGGGCAGCCGGCTGTGAACAGGATCAAAGAGATCTGCTATAGTCAGGGAGGGGCCTTCCCGACTTCCTGAAGGGAATTCCCGACTCTAAACCAAACTCCCCGTCTGTCCGGCTCAGTCTACCTGGAACCACTAACAGAAAGGTATCCTCACGAAGCCAGCCTGAATCTCACCAGCCCACCTCCAGTTACAGTGACGCGCCGGTTCATTAATGCACACAATGGATTGTGCACGTTCATTTAAAATGTATTGCTTGACGATTACAGTTCAATCGAAATCGCTAACGGCGTTTAGTTTGGAACTACGTCCATCGGGATTCAATCGACCCAATCGAATGCAGAGTAAGGTGACCTCCCCAAACAGAGCCAATCACAGCAGACCCCATCGCAGCAGACCCAATCACAGCAGGCCCAATCGCAGCAGACCCAATCACAGCAGACCCAATCGCAGCAGGCCCAATCCCAGCAGACCCAATCGCAGCAGACCCCATCGCAGCAGACCCCATCGCAGCAGACCCAATCACAGCAGACCCAATCACAGCAGACCCAATCACAGCAGACCCAAACGCAGCAGACCCCATCGCAGCAGACCCAATCCCAGCAGACCCAATCCCAGCAGACCCAATCCCAGCAGACCCAATCGCAGCAGACCCAATCGCAGCAGACCCAATCGCAGCAGACCCAATCCCAGCAGACCCAATCGCAGCAGACCCAATCACAGCAGACCCCATCGCAGCAGGGCCACGCCCAGGCTGTGAGGCCCAGACTGTGGGACTCGGGGACCCCCTGGTCAGGCAGTGGGGGGGGCTCACCTTGTAGGGGCAGGGGATGTGGTAGCTGCGGCAGCGGCGGTGCACCCAGGTGGCCTCCCAGGCGCGGCGGTAGGCGTGCTCGTACAGGTGGCAGCCAATGACGGTGAGCAGGGGCACCAGGTACAGCACCGAGAACACCCCGATGCGGATCATGAACTTCACCAGCTTGGTCTGGTTCTCCTTCTCCAGGGGGATCTCCATGCGCACGCGGTTCAGCGCCACGATGCCCACCAGCAGCAGGGACACGCCCACCTGGGGGAGGGGGGGGGGGGGAGTTTAAGTGAGGCGCCCTTCAGCTATCTCTGCTTCCCTGCGCCTCCTCCTCCATCCCTCTGCATATATCACCTTCACTCCCTCCTCCCTCCCTCCTCCCTCCTCCCCCTCTACATGCATCACCTTCCCTCCCCTCCCTCCTCCCTCCCTCCTCCCCCTCCACATGCATCACCTTCACTCCCTCCTCCCTCCTCCCTCCCTCCTCCCCCTCCACATGCATCACCTTCACTCCCTCCTCCCTCCTCCCTCCCTCCTCCCCCTCTACATGCATCACCTTCCCTCCCCTCTCCCTCCCTCCTCCCCCTCTACATGCATCACCTTCCCTCTCCCTCCCTCCTCCCTCCCTCCTCCCCCTCTACATGCATCACCTTCCCTCCCCTCCCCTCTCCCTCCCTCCTCCCCCTCTACATGCATCACCTTCACTCCCCTCTCCCTCCCTCCTCCCCCTCTACATGCATCACCTTCCCTCCCTCCTCCCTCCGTCCTCCCCCTCTACATGCATCACCTTCCCTCCCCTCTCCCTCCCTCCCTCCTCCCCCTCTACATGCATCACCTTCCCTCCCCTCTCCCTCCCTCCTCCCCCTCTACATGCATCACCTTCACTCCCCTCCCTCCTCCCTCCCTCCTCCCCCTCTACATGCATCACCTTCCCTCCCCTCTCCCTCCCTCCTCCCCCTCTACATGCATCACCTTCACTCCCCTCCCCTCTCCCTCCCTCCTCCCCCTCTACATGCATCACCTTCCCTCCCCTCTCCCTCCCTCCTCCCCCTCTACATGCATCACCTTCACTCCCCTCCCTCCTCCCTCCCTCCTCCCCCTCTACATGCATCACCTTCCCTCCCTCCTCCCTCCCTCCTCCCCCTCTACATGCATCACCTTCCCTCCCCTCTCTCCCCCCCCCCCCCCCCCCCCCACCCCCAACTCACCGCCACGTTGAGGCAGAGCGGCGCCAGCACGAACCAGCGCAGGGCGTCCACGTCGTACAGCCCCACGAAGCACACGCCGCTGACGCCGTCGCCCTCGATCTTGTTGAGGGCCAGCAGGGTGACGGTGAGGGCCCCCGGGAGCCCCCAGGCGCAGGCGTGGAACAGCAGCGCCTTCTTCTCGATGGCCTCGCTGCCCCACTTGGGCACGGCGGCCAGGAACCAGGTGACGGTCAGGATGACCCACCACACGTTGCCCGCCATGGTGAAGAAGTAGAGCACCATGAAGAAGAGCGTGCAGATCTGGGGGGGTGGGGGGGTGGACACAGTCACTAAACCTGATACAGTCAGTCAGTAATGTTATATTATATTATATAGAAGTAGAGCACCATGGAGAACAGAGGGCAGATCTGGGGGGGTGGGGGTGGACACAGTCACTAAACCTGACACAGTCAGTCAGTAATGTTATATTATATTATATAGAAGTAGAGCACCATGGAGAACAGAGGGCAGATCTGGGGGGGTGGGGGGGTGGACACAGTCACTAAACCTGATACAGTCAGTCAGTAATGTTATATTATATTATATAGAAGTAGAGCACCATGGAGAACAGAGGGCAGATCTGGGGGGGTGGGGGTGGACACAGTCACTAAACCTGACACAGTCAGTCAGTAATGTTATATTATATTATATAGAAGTAGAGCACCATGGAGAACAGAGGGCAGATCTGGGGGGGTGGGGGGGTGGACACAGTCACTAAACCTGATACAGTCAGTCAGTAATGTTATATTATATTATATAGAAGTAGAGCACCATGGAGAACAGAGGGCAGATCTGGGGGGGTGGGGGTGGACACAGTCACTAAACCTGATACAGTCAGTCAGTAATGTTATATTATATTATATAGAAGTAGAGCACCATGGAGAACAGAGGGCAGATCTGGGGGGGTGGGGGTGGACACAGTCACTAAACCTGATACAGTCAGTCAGTAATGTTATATTATATTATATAGAAGTAGAGCACCATGGAGAACAGAGGGCAGATCTGGGGGGGTGGGGGTGGACACAGTCACTAAACCTGATACAGTCAGTCAGTAATGTTATATTATATTATATAGAAGTAGAGCACCATGGAGAACAGAGGGCAGACCCGGTCGGGAGACCCGATCACTCACCTAATACAGCTATTGAAGCCAGAAAGTTATCAGTTAGGAAATATTACATGAATAGCTATTCTATTTCGTTTTTTAAGTTGTTTATGTTTTTACGTTTCATGGTGTCAGACATAAATCAAAGGTACTCATCGGGGAACTGGAGTGTGTGTGTGTGTGTGTGTGTGTGTGTGTGTGTGTGTGTGTGTGTGTGATTCGCCGTATGTGTATGTTTAGCTGTGTGTGTAACACAATACATAATCGATAACAGTTGGTCTTTTACTATAATTCATGTTTGCTTGAGGAGGTTTCCTTAACCGCAATTGATTAACCTGCAGCGATACGAGGTCTAATCTAAGGGCCCCTCGGGGAGATGTAACCACGCTTCCCGCGGCGACGCCATGGCAACGCAGCCTCACCTTGTTGTGGGATCCCTGCGTGACGGTGGCGGCACGGAAGTGGGTGGGGCTGGCGGCGTTGCACGCCACCCGGTCCTCCAATAGGAAGCCCAGGAAGAAGACCAGCGACACCATGACATAGCACACCGCGTAGAAGATGATTGGTCTCTCGGGGTAGCGGAACCTTCGACCACGGAAAGAAAACAACGGAATTAATAAAGCTACCGTTTCATAGCTTTCTAGCATCGGCTCTTGTTTATATTGCGCTGTTAAAAGTGTTATCGGGCTACTTGCTTCTTTAATGCTCTTCAATAAGTTTAATATCAACATATTAAACTTGATAGAACGGGAATGATTCAAATTGTATTGTAGGCCTTTAGTCTTTGGTACTAATTCACTTCCAGTGAACTAATGAGCAGCTGGGGGTAGGCACTGGGCCCAGGACGGCCTACTGGTTCACTCCCAGTGACTTAATGAGCAGGTAGGGGTTAGTCGCTGTGCCCCAGGACGGCCTGCAGACGCTGGGGATGGAACCCAGAGCCTTCATACCGTTGGGACCCTAGTCACGACAAACCATCCTCCAGGGTAACTCTACAGATGGGATCGCATCCCTTCTAGATGGTCTGATCATCAGAAGAAGAAAGAGAAAGGAGGAGGAGGAGGAGGAGGAGAGAGAAGAGGAGTTAGAAGAGGAAAAGGAAGAGGAGGAGGAGGGAGAGGAGGAGGAGGGCTACCTGGTGACGTCGATGAGGAAGGTGAGGAAGGTGAACAGCGTGGCCGACAGGCAGACGATGGAGACCCCCCCGATGACGTAGCGCGCGGCGCTGAGCTCCTGGCGGCTGAAGAACATGGAGGGGCAGGGGGCCGAGCAGTCCCGCCGGCCCAGGAAGGAGTAGCCCAGCTCGGGGTCCACCTTCAGCTCGCGGGGGCACCAGAAGCCGTAGTCCCGCTGCACCGTCATGGAGGCCTGGTCCGCCGCGTCGTCCGAGGTGGTGAGGAGGTCCTCCTGGCGGGGGTACGCCTCCTCGCACTCCGGGAACCTGGGGGAGACACCAGGGGGTGGGCGGGAGGACTCTGGGGGTCAACGCTCGGAGGAGGAAGACCACAGAGGGTCACATTCTAGGCTAGATCTTCCCTTGTGCCCTTAAGGTGTCTACATGCAGGGTCGCTGTTTTTGCAGCAAAACGATTCCATTTCAGTCGGTTCTTCTTTTTTGTAAAGCTGCGTTTTCGTTTTGACTTCCGTTAACAAGTCACTTTTTTCACCTACTTTCCGTCATTTCCTTGGCTGGTTAGCCATACCGACCTGGCCCTGCAGGCCCAGTGACCCGGGGGTGCTTCCTGTGTGCGTGGGACGGCCCTCTCACCTGCTGCAGTCCATCTCGTCGGGCCAGGCCAGGCCGAACATCTCCATGAGGCCACGGCAGTCGCTCTGGGAGCGGCGGCACAGGCCGCGGCACGGCAGCGACACGCGGCCGTACTCGGTGCACACGGGCGCGTACAGCGCACACAGGAACATACGCATGTCAGGGCTGCACTGCAGGTTCACCATGGGGTGGAACGGCTGGGGGGGAGAGAGAGACACAGAGAGAGACAGAGAGAGAGAGAGAGACAGGGGTCAGTTCACTGCAGGTTCACCATGGGGTGGAACGGCTGAGGGGGAGAGAGAGACACAGAGAGAGACAGAGAGAGAGAGAGAGAGAGACAGGGGTCAGTTCACTGCAGGTTCACCATGGGGTGGAAGGACTGGGGGGGAGAGAGAGAGACAGAGACACAGAGAGAGACAGACAGAGAGACAGAGACAGAGAGAGACAGACAGAGACAGAGAGAGACAGAGACACAGAGAGACACAGAGAGAGACAGACAGAGAGACAGAGACAGAGAGAGACAGACAGAGACAGAGAGAGACAGAGACACAGAGAGAGACAGACAGAGAGAGACAGAGAGAGACAGAGACAGAGAGAGAGAGCATCAGAGTTTAGAAGTGAACGTAAAAGTGGAAAACTCCCGAACTCTTCAGCTGACTTTGCAGTGCCTTTATTTGACGTTATGTTAGACCTTAGACTGGATTACGGTAGATTAAGATTGATTAAAGGAGACGTATAAAACCCTTTCTAAAGATCCACAGAGGAAAGGAGAAGAAAGAGTATTACTAAATAGAGAGGCGTTTGAATGTGGACGGCGATCAACCCTTTCAGACAAATATAAGAACATGAATCTAACAGAGGAGGGAACCGAGCCAGAGGGGGGAACCACACACACACACACACACACACACACACACAGCGCCAGATTAATTAATATCCACGTTGTACTACACAATGGGAGCAACAACATTTGAACACTCACAAAACTGACACATTTGGTGAAAAACACCCACACACACCCACACAGCTAAACATATAAACACACACACACACACAGCTACACACACACACACACACACACGCCATATTGTGCATGTAACAGATTGAATAAACACATTTATGCATGAACAAAAGAGAGAGTGAGGAGAAAGGGGGAGTGAAGTGTGAACAGCAGGGTTGAGGCCCAGGTGCTGGGGGGGGAGGTCTTGAGGAGGAAGGAGGGGGGAGGGGGGAGGGGGGAGGATCTACTGGGAGAAGAGGCTGTGATTGAATCTCCTCCGGTCTCCAGGACGTGTAATTCTGCATGTTCTACTCTCTGATGTTGTTATTGGAACCTTCTTGATAGTAATTATAAAACTCCCCCAAAACTCCCCCCACTGACGCGCACGTATATAGACACACGCACACATAGACACGCACACACATAGACACACGAGCACATAGACATGCACACACAAAGACACGCACACAAATAGACACGCACAAAGACACGCACACACATAGATACGCACACACATAGACACACAAGCACATAGACATACACACACAAAGACACGCACACAAATAGACACGCAAACACAGACACGCACACACATAGACACACAAGCACACAGACACACACACATACTTTATAACCGGTGTCATCAGACACGGTGGTCTCATGTATAAAATGAAATCAAAGCGGGGAAGACGAGGAGAGACTAGACGAGTATGCTCCAGGTTTACACCCTCCTATGCAAATCAATAACTCGGGGCTTATGGAATATGGTAAATCGGGGGTGGGGGGGATCACATTACAGAAACATCGCTTTGAGGCCCACGAAGGTAAACCAAAAGGAAACCACAAGGCGTCCGGGTGAAGCCTAATACATATTAAACATGTATTCTGGGGCGTGCAGTCTGAAGGTCATTGGGATGGGTACTAGGGTGGGGATTGGAGGCACGGTG
>NC_136938.1:27625766-27671449 GCF_949987615.1 Pollachius pollachius | reverse complement strand
CCATAGCGTTGTGATGTCAGACAGCCCTTAGCTGTCTCTCCCCCCCCCCCCGCTCCATCCATCCTAAAAGCACCATTATCCACATTTCCCTATTCATTCACATTCAAGTGCTCTGTAAGTGTTGCTGACACCACACCTCCCTCAGAGCGATGCAGCCTCCGTCTCCCTGTGCACCGTTCACTCTCTGTCTCTACCACCGCTTAGACACCAGACGACTGCACCCTCCCCTGTATGCTCCCATAATCAGCCCACCATTACCTCGTCCATCAGTCTCTCAGTCGTTCGCTGAGCGGTTATCTTTGCCCCCCCCCCCCGTTCTCTGAGTGTGTGACGGTGCTTTGAGGCTCTTGCGCTGAGACCTCTCCGATAGCTGCTCTGGAAAACACCGCTGACGTATGTCGCTGGATGTATGTGAAACACGCATACACAGCAGATGGTATATCATGGATGGTCTGACGGATAGAAGCCCTCCTCTGTCCTCCTCACCACACTCATCTCTCCTCCTGACCGACTCGTCTGTATAGATGATCAGGCAGACAGAATCCCTCAAGTCCCTGACACACTCCTATACTGTGCTCTGCTCTCCTCTCCTCCTCTCCCACAATCCTCTCCTCCTCACCCCACACTCTCCTCCTCCTCCTCTATAGCTATCTCCCTGTCCTCCCAGTCATCTCTGCTCCCTGCTCCTACAGAACACCTCCTCCTCGTTACAGACAGGCTGCGGAACATGAATAGCGCAGGAAGACGCATCCTAGTGATCAGCGCTAATCTTCCCCGTTCCTCGTCTCGCTGCGCTGAAGAGGGTGACGGAAAAGGGCAGCCGTCTCTCACACTCAGTCTCACCCTCCCGTCTCACCCCACCCCACCACCCCCCCCCCCCCCCCCCCCCCCCCCCCCCCCCCCCCCCCCCAGTCTCACCCTTTCGCACGTCATCGTATTCATGCCTATCGTTGGAGCGTTTTGTGAATTCGTCGAGCTGTCTGTCTTACACTCAGGAGGTGCAGCAGTGTCCTCCACGTCGCTCTCCTCCTCTCCTCCTCTCCTCCTCTCCTATTCATCCGTTGTCTTCCTGAGTGCATCCCCATTTTGTTGCCTTGGCAGACGCTCGCCGCCTGCCCTTGGGAATCCCTCCTCCTCCTCCTCCTCCTCTCCTTCCCTCAGACATTAGCAGCCCTTCACCCGCGGTCTTCCTCCTCATTACGCTATCGAGACCGTTTTTACATTTGAGTGATGGGTTGGTTTGTAAACGTTCTTTATCTTTACTACATATTTTTGAGGCAGACATAACGAGCAACACAAGCTATTAAAAGGTAGAATCGATGTATGTTACTCATAATAAAAATAAGCAGTCCTTCTAACAACCAAAGAAGGATAGTATAGTTTTATATTAATATTCTGTTCGTCGACGCAGGGGAGGCACCGTTATGTTTTTGAACCCTTTTTGACGATTACAATAGATCTGATCGGCAGGTCTTTCAGATGTGCCGAGATTGTTGAATGGCGGCTTTCACCAGAGCGCCCCTGAAAGTCTTATTAAGTATAATCATACCCCTCTAATGGTCCTCGTCTCAATCACTCCTTTATTCCGTTCCCTGCTCTCACCATCGCATTTGCGTGTGCTTTTCTCCCCTCCCTCCCTCCTTCCCTCCCTCCGTCCATCCCTCTCGTCGTCATTCCTCCCCGTTCGTCTCCGCCTATTTAACTACCATGGCAACAGGTGATGTTGGCTCACTGGATGTTCTCATAGGACCGTGTCTGGGGGTAAAAGGGCGAGGAATCCTCATTGTGTGGTCGGATGCTTGCGTGTATGTGCGTGTGTGTATTTGCATGTGTGTAGGTGCGTGAGTGTATGTGCGTGCGTGCGTGCGTGTGTGTGTGTGTGTATGTGAATGTGTGCGTGCGTATGTGAGTGTGTGTACGTGCGTTCTCCGAGAGGAGCTAGGATCACCCCAATAGTCAAACCAACGCTAATGAGCAAGGCATTAATGCCTGAATCAAGCCGTGGACGATTCTGTGCAGAGACAGACTTCCCCGTTGGGGAGCTGCTGTTCTTAAAAGGTGTGATGATGGCTTAATTATCCAGCGACAGCACCCACACGTCCCCCACGCTACGCCCACATCCATCTGCTCTCTACAGAACCCTCCATACCCTCCACCACGGCCTGCTTTTAATATCCATACACCATGAGCCCACACACAAGGGGACGTGGAGCCAGTATTGATCGCAATTCAAAGCTATATCAACGAATATATATAGTTGAGATAGATAAATATAGTGCCTTGTTGCTTATAGATGGAGGTGGTGCAGTATTATATGCCACATAAGTTGGATTTTAGTCTCACATTCCACAGAACTTAACCCGAGGATATGGATTTATTAATCATAATCATATGATTATATATATTTTTTCTCTATTTACCTTTATTTTACCAAGAGAGTCTTCATATGCATATATATCATGATATGCTTTATAACAATAATAAATATCAGTCCTACATTTTGGGAATATATTTATCGTCATTTACATTAACATTCAGGGCATCTAGCAGATGCTTTTATCAAAAGCGTCTTACAATAAGTACATTTTGTCAGAAGAAAGAGAAACAACAAAATACCTGTCGGTTCATAAGGATGTTCATAGAACCAAGTGCCAAGCACTAACAATCACTTGGTTAACCCATTCCCCGTGTACAGCAAAGATAGTTAGGACATAACAACATACAATAAGTGCGTACATTAAGTGCCAGCATCATAATAACACTGCACAGACTACTTAGGTATCGCAATAGGTCAACACTTCATGCCAATACCACTCAAACCAAACCACCCCTCTAGCTTTTCACAGCTCTGCATGCTTTCTGAGGACAGTCTGAATGACACCCGACACCATCAGACCGGTACTGGATATAACGTACTCCTTCCATTAAGAAAACTCTCATTTTAGGGAATAAAACCCGTTAATCCGCGGGCGGCATGCAGCTGGTGAGCCACAGAGCTGCCTCACACAGAGCCACGGCACGCAGGAAATGTTTAGCGCCCTTTGTTTGGAGGCTTAGCGTGAGAAGGGGATCAGGGTGAGTGGGGGTGAGTGAGGGTGAGTGAGGGTGAATGAGCGGCCCTAGCCGCAGAGCCCTCCCTCCGTCCACACGCAGAACCACCAGAGAACCTTCCAGGATGCCTCTCTCACACAGACAGGCTTCAAGTAGGGGGCGCTAAATAAAGCGCCGCCCACACGACAACGCTGAGATATACATCTAGATATTGATCCGCAATAAAGATCCTGCTCCATCATACCGCTACCCCCGCCCCCGCCCGGAAGAAGCAGAATACCACCTCGCCATTTCATGTTAAGTTTGAAGAGTGTTAAACGCAGCTGGTGGGGTAGTCACTGTCAGACATGTAATCAATGTATTTTACTGCGGTCAGAGACGCTGCCATTAAACCGTCACACATCCTTTGCTCGTGTCCGAGTGGCTGCCCTAAACCCAGGGTTTGCTCCATGGCTCCGAGGTGCGCGGTGTGATGCACGGGGGCCTCCCTGCCTTATCCTTCCACAGTCTGCCCACCATTGTTAGCCGAGGCGAACGGCGAGAGACGTGAATCCTGTCGAGGAAGCGGCGTGCCAAATATCGGTGCCAGGCGGTCACGTTGCCGGCTGCATAAATAATTGATTGCTTCATTTGTGCTGAAAGCTTCAATGGGCTGTCAAATCGGAGCGGGGTAATCAACAGGCCGCTGAATGGGGAGGAATCAACTTAAACCCCAGTGAGGAGCTGTCCTTCTACCGCTCACTGCGTATGGAAATGAGGCACTGGAGTGGTCTAAAGTGCTCGCTGAGTGAGTATACATCACCAGACCTTAAGAGCACACACACACACACACACACACACACACACACACACACACACACACACACACACACACACACACACACACACACACACACACACACACACACACACACCTCATAGCACTGATTAAAACCAACATTGTTGTTCAGGGTGGAATTTGGTTCTAGCCTCGGTACACACAGCCCCTTTTGTCTCTGGTGTGTGACCCTGCGTCCTCTTGGTGGCCCACCGTTACGGAGCGCGTCTGAGACGGGGGACAGGACCCCATGCTGGGACACACACACACACACACACACACGATGGGCTTAGGACCCCACACGACCCACCAGTCCTCCGCCTCACTGGTTCCACACTTTCCCTTTTCACAACCCCCTCCATTTCTTCCGGCAGTTATTATTATTCCGGAGCGTTTACAGCACAGCCACTCGACAAAGATGTATTCATGAGGGGAACCTCCGAGCATCCATCTCCGGTTGATCAGAATAGGGTGACAGTATTATTATAGTGGACAAGAACAGGAGTCGGTCAACAGCTCGACACATTGAGTGTTAAATACATCTCAACATTGACCAAAGACCAATACCTTTGAATCTAATCCAAAAGGTTTAGCAAAAGTTAACCGAGAGCAATGCGAACCGCGACCCTTCGAGACACAACGCAAGTAAAAACCAGAAAGACTTCCAGCTACACGATAGTGTTATTCTTGAAACTAAACTAACACATTCTAGAATAGAATAGTTTCAAACCTTCTCCCCCTAGGTTTGGAGTAAAACTGTGAGTGTGAGGGCCAGGTAGGGGTGTGGATTGGTTGGTATCTTACGATTCAATTTTGATTCATGGGGTCACAATTTGATTTCTAAATGGATTCTGGATTGAGGACATAGGGGAGCTTGTTTCAGGATCAACTCCAGCCCGTTGTGCTTAACAAAGGCTTCATGGTTAGATTAACTGTTTCAATAATGTTAACACGCAAAGGCCAGCCCAAGACCAAAAGGGAAAGAAATGAATAAAAACTACTTTTGGAAGTATAGAATTAATTACAAGTCATAGAGGATTTGGAGAAGAATCTCACATGAATCTATTATTTCCACCCCTCATGAGCCCACACGGTCGCCATCTTGGTTACCAAACAACAGGTGATGGTGATCGAATGACTGACGCTGCAATCCAACGCCTAAAACCATTATCCTCTACACGCCTGAAACCATTATCATCTACCCGCCTGAAACCATTATCCTCTACTGAGAGCCGTAGAAAAAAAACCAATCATCCATGATCGGTTTACCCCCGGAACACACGAGCTGGAGTAAGTAGAAAAAACAATAAGGGATCGGAATCCTTTTCTCTGTGCATCTGTGTTTCATGAATTGGATTTTTAACATTCTTTTAAACGCAATCCTGGGAAACCTAACACTTAGCGCTGTGTGGGGGCCAATGGAGGGAGGGGGGCTGTGTGATTGACAGGTCAGTCCTTTATTTGAAGGTAGGTTTGGCTGTTTGTTGGCTTTATAAACAGACTGCCGTATTGAGTCTCTGAAAGAGCTTTACTGAAAGAAGCCATTATTAGGACCGACCTATAGAGCCAGGATTAGGCCTATACCATTGCTTACCCTGGATACGATTCTACCACATCGACTTTATACATTTAACTTGCTTTTTTGTTTTTTTCAGGAAACGGACGTCCTCCTTAGGAAATGCATTGGAACTGATTCACTCACACTTAAGAGGATGTGCCAAATAATACCGCTTAAAACATCTAACAGCGGAAAACAAATTACTAGGAAGATCATTCGTTTATAATTCAAGACCACAAGCGCAACCCAATTAAAACACGACGCCATCTTGACGGAACGAGAGAAATCATCAGCGCTGATCAGCTGACCTGAGCAGCGAATCACTGACTCGCAGGAAACACGGAGGAAACAGGGAGGAGGGAGGAGAGGAAGGAGGAGAGGAAGGAGGAGAGGAAGGAGCTCTCTGAATAATGGAGGTTAGCGGCTGCTTTATGACCCTCTCTAGGGTTTGTTTTACAGGCAGCAGCACTCTCTCAGAGTGACCACACCATCCATCTCTCTGAATAGACCGTTAGAACCCAGGAGGGGATGCTATTCAATGACATTTATTTTTATATACAATGTAAAAACGTGTTTAAAAAATAGATCTAGATCCATTATCTCCCCATAATTTATTTTATATGAAACATTTGACCATCAATTGAATGTGATTAAAACAACCAAAAACGAATTACCTTTCACAAAGAAGCCACTTTCTCTGAGTTATGGTGACCTCGTACTAGTGTCCACCCACCACACACATGACTTACAGAGACATCTATATCTCAGGCAATGTCCTGGAGTGGTTCCGCCGGGGAACCATAGACCCTGAGGCAGATGGAGAACCATGACTCTCTGCTAGGAAACCAGGGGAGGAAGACTGGGGGAAAGTTCCGGTTGTGTGAGGAACAGGTGACAGCGTTTCTGAGGAATACCCCCCCCCCCCCTTTAGGGAGAGGGGTGGCTCTGAAATCAATGAGCCTCATTGTGGCGTTAAGGAGGAGATTAGCGGCTAGTTAGTGTGAGCAAGAAGTGACAGCTGCCACGGTTTCTCCCCCGTCAATCAAAGAAGGAACGTTCTGCTCTGCAGCTTAGCTTAGCTGCTAGAGAGAAAGTTATAACGATAGCCAGTGTGACAAACCGGTAACTTATGAATACGCACACATTGGGGAAACTGTGTTGTTTATGAAGGTACAAAACAAAGCAGGCTAACCCCTTTCATTATATTTTTAAACGTAGCTCTTAATCTGGTATCAATCCGTTATGGAATGAAGCAATATTTCTCTAAAGATTCAAAGTACATGCACCTGTTACAAAGACAAATTCTAAAAAGGTTTTGAAACCTTAAATTCTTATTAGACATTAACGTGTTTATGAGTAGATGTTTGCGTGCGCCGGACAGAGGTGCTGTGTTCAGGCTCTGCCCTGTAAGTGGGTTGTCAGATTACGTGCGCTTGAATGCAAGAACACAAAAGTAAAAAGTTGAATGAGGCTAATTTGTGTGGACAAGAGGAAGAGCAGATGTTGAGGCAGCTGTCCGAGCATCAGAGGAGAACAGGAGGTTTGGTGGAGAGGAGTTTCATCATCCCTCTCTCTGTAAGAGGCCTAATGGTTAGAAGACGCAACAATACGAAATGGGTGAGCTATAAATTACATTAACTTTAACTTCTGATTGCGCTCAATGACCAATACCGAGAATGGACATTTACATCTAGGGCATTAACAGACGCTTTTATCCAAAGTGACTTACAATAAGTACATTTGTCAGAAGAAAGGGAAACAGTTTAACGCTGTGGGCACGATAAGTATGTTCATAGAACCCAAGTGCCAAGCACGATCACTAGGTTAACCCATTCCCTGTATACAACAGAGATAGCTAGGAAAAGATGCTACACAATGCTAAGTACTATTGTTAAGTGCAAGGACGTACAAGGACATGGAAGAACACGTATTGTACGGAAGACAAGTTTTGCGGCCCTTACAACCCATACCAAAACTACTTGCTTTGCCATTCAGAGTCAACTCCATAACCCTGGTTGGTTACGCAACTCATTCAGTCTGAAAAGGTCAAACCCATTAAACCAGTGTTTACAATAATAAGCGCTGATTGCTCAAACCATCCCCCTTGGGCTTTAATAGTCGGCGTGGACACACGCACACACACACACACACACACACACACACACACACACACACACACACACACACACACACACACACACACACACACACACACACACACAAGGGTTTTCCACCAGGTTACTGGGGCCCAGTTGCAGAGCAGTTACACCAAACCGGGGCTCATCCTGGGAGCGTCTGAAGCTCCGAGCCCGTCCTGGCGGGCGGAGACGGGGGGGGGGGGGGGGGGGGGGTGTGGGTTACAGCGCCGCGCCTCAACCTGGGTCACGGCGAGTTCAATAGCAGATGCTCCTCCTCGCTCCCGGTCCGCGTGTTCCTACACGACGCGGGGGAATTGGCCTGATTCGAGCGGCTGCACGGCCCCTCGTTGTGAGGGGGGAGGGGGGGAGGAGAGGGGGGAGGAGAGGGGGGGGAGAGGGGGGGGGGGGGGAGGGGGGCAGGACGGTGAGAACAGCCCCATTCAGGAGGGGACGCCGGGCAAATTCACAACGCCACGGCTGTCAGCGGACAAATTAAGCCGTATCTTTGCTTGAATCCCCGATAAAGGAACGATAAAGGGATTAAGAGAGCCGCAGCCAGAGGGAATAGAGCCAGCTCACTGTCACCGTATGCCCCGACGTGAGAATATAATCATTATGTATCAAGTGGGGCGACCAGGGAACTGGTTTTACTGGGAGAACACACACACACACACCCAATCCAACTCAGGAGTAGTATTCCTGCATTAAACCATGTTGCCACCCCCCCAGACCCCTCTCACACACTTATTGTATGTTATAGTCCTGGCACTTATAAATAGTACTTATAATAGCTAGGATAAGATGCTACACAATGCCATCTTTGTTGTATACAGGGAATGGGTTAACCTAGTGATTGTTAGTGCTTGGCACTTGGTCCTATGAACATCTTTACTGTACCGACAGGGATATATTGTTGTTTCTCTTTCTTCTGATAAATGGTCTTATTGTAAGTCGCTTTGGATAAAAACGTCTGCTTAACACCCTCAATGTAGATGTAAATATCTTGTTGCTACTCCACAGACGTAAGCTTCCTTAATTTGCCCAACTCTCTCCCTCCTCTAACATAGGTCCTTGTCTCTCTCTCCCTCCTCTTACATAGGTCCTTGTATCTCTCTCCCTCCTCTAACATAGGTCCTTGTATCTCTCTCCCTCCTCTTACATAGGTCCTTGTCTCTCTCTCCCTCCTCTAACATCGGTCCTTGTCTCTCTCCCTCCTCTAACATAGGTCCTTGTCTCTCTCTCTCTCTCTTCCTCCTCTAACATAGGCCCTTGTCTCTCTCTCTCTTCCTCCTCTAACATAGGTCCTTGTCTCTCTCTCTCTCTCTTCCTCCTTTAACATAGGCCCTTGTCTCTCTCTCTCTCTCTTCCTCCTCTAACATAGGTCCTTGTCTCTCTCTCTCTCCCTCCTCTAACATAGGTCCTTGTCTCTCTCTCTCCCTCCTCTAACATAGGTCCTTGTCTCTCCATCTCTCCCTCCTCTAACATAGGTCCTTGTATCTCTCTCCCTCCTCTAACATAGGTCCTTGTCTCTCTCTCTCTTCCTCCTCTAACGTAGGTCCTTGTCTCTCTCTCTCTTCCTCCTCTAACGTAGGTCCTTGTCTCTCTCTCTCTCTCACCCTCGTCTAACATAGGTCCTGGTATCTCTCTCAGGGCGGAGGACAAAGGAAGCGGTGGGTGCAGTAACCCGATCACAGCGGTATAAATTCCTCCTTCATGGCGGAGGTTTTGGAGAAAGGAGGACGTATTTTTTTTGTTTTTCAGTATGAGAGATTTCTCCCTCGAAGAACATATTCACGTCTGAAACGCGGCGTAACCTGCTTAGGCTGGCGGGGCGCCGCATCGTGTGTTTACAGGCTGTGGGGAAAGCAGGTCAGCAGTCCTGAGTGAACACTAGTGTACATTTACATTTAGCAGACGCTTTAACCCAAAGCGACTTACAATAAGTACATTTGTCAGAAGAAAGAGAAACAACAATATCTCTGTCGCTACAGTAAGGACGTTCATAGAACCAAGTGCCAAGTACTAACAATCACTAGGTTAACCCATTCCCCGTATACAACAAAGACAGCTAGGATAAGATGCTACACCGTGCTAAGTACTTTTTTTTAAGTGCCAGGACGTACAACATACAATAAGTGTTTAGGAGGGGTGTGTGTGGGGGGGGGGGGAAGGGGGAGGCTATACAGAGTCCAGGTGAATTCTGAACAGGTGAGTGCAGGACGGGGCTGAGCCACACAGAAGGACACCTTAGATTGCAGGTTATCACGTCAGAATAATACACCGATGCAGGGGAGGGCTGTAACCGCAGGAGGCCAGCTACTGTTGCAGCTGCCGCACGGTGACCAGTGGGGCTGTGGGCTGAAACCAGTCACTACTGGTGTGTTTTATCCGCTATGTGCTTGGACGTAAATCAACACCACCACACAGCAGACTGGGTGAGGACTAGGTTGGTGTTAGGATGTTTACTACAGCAGTAGATAAGGTTGCACCATGCAGCCTTTTAACTATCTATTATACATCTTGCATCTGCAAAGATGTATTCATTACCCCATTAGGTCGTTACAAAATATAAACATGCATATAAAATGCACTTATGTCTGCAGGGGAGATCCGTCTGTACTGTGACACAATAGTCCTGCCTGACACATTTCGCGTGCACGTGGGTCTGGCACACAAAAGACTCCTTCATGCCATGGCTAACGTGCTGCTCCACGGCAGGGAGGGGGGTACACCTAACCACAGCCGAACCACTGCTGCTCTGCAGCCCATACAGGGGGATGGGTCTCAGGCCTGCTCCAATCTGGCAACCGTACAGGTGGACGTATCTGCTCCCCGTAGCACCGCTATTGTGTTTCAAAGCTGACACACACAATGTCAGTTGCTCCCATAGCGACGCTTTACGCACACACGCACACGCTCACACACACACACACACACACACACACACACACACACACTCACACTCACACACACTCACACGTGTAACCCGAGCCCGTCCTACCTCCATGGCCAGGGCGGCTGTCTGCTGGTCGTAGTGGTTCAGCAGGTTGGGCATGAAGGTGGAGTTGTACGGGAGGTCCTGGCACATCCGCAGACCAATGGGCTCGCAGCTGAACTCGTCGTGGCTCTCGGCGCGCTCCGTCTGGATGCTGAGCGAGGGCGGGACCAGAAGCAGGAGGTGGAGGTGGAGGAGGAGGCGGAGGAGGAGGAGGGACGGCGGGCTGGAGGAGAGCCGGTCCGCGGGGAGGGACCCCCTGCCGGAGGGTCTCATCTTGAGTTCAGACGGTTCTCCGGAGAGCTGAACCGATTAAAATCCTGATTAGCAGCGACACTGCTAGCACGCCCCGGAGACCGCTTCGGGGCTGCGAGGTGATTGGCTGGCGGGGAAATAGGGGGATCCCATTATGATGGAGGTGGACGACACTTGGGTGAAGGGTTCGACCAATCGGTGAAGAGTTAAGGAACCAGAGGGGGGGGGCTGCTGTCTACAGAGGAGACATCTTTATGTCCACCGACTGTAGTCGCAGTTCCTCTGCTTCAAGACGACGGCTGTTGAGGTCTTTGGAAACGTTCAAATCCAGGTTAATCCTGTAGGTTTGTTCGCTCCAAAGGCACCGCCGCCTGCTTCGGCGCCACTGGTGGCAGACGTCTTCAGTCCGTCAGCCACACCGTCTCTCCTGAGCAGATCGTAGGCAGGCGTTCGGCTGCTCCACCTCTCTACTCTTCTCCAACGTCGTGCAGAAGCCTCTTCCAGCGTGGAGGAAGACGGGGGCTGCCGTTGGAGAGTCCTTTCTTCCAGCTGATGGCAGCCAGCCTCGTAGCCTCCTAGCCTCGTAGCCTCTGAGTCTCGTAGCCTCGTAGCCTCTGAGTCTCGTAGCCTCGTAGCAGGTCCTGCAGGTTTAGACACAAAGGGACAATGAGGAACGGTCAGACAGAACGGGCGGTTGGGGAGTCAGCTTTCTTATACTGTAGGATTATTGGTAAGAAAGAAAAAAAAAAGAAAAATATGACTGCTTCCACACTTGCGTTTTATGGCATTTGGCTTGATCAAGTAAACTATCAATCATATTTTTATTATATGATATTACCCGAGGTGGATCAAAGGACCCATCAATCATTATTATTATCAAACTATATCACCTTGGTTTCAACTATATGTCCATAAGCCAGATCATAGCATTGAACATTCATTAGGAGGAATCTCACACTGAACGAAAATATGCAATCTATTAAAATCATAATAAAGTGGTCAATCAACCGCACAGTGTAGCTATAACCAACATGAAGGAAGATAGTTCGTTTTGGGGGTTTGGGTCAAACCAGCGGTACACCTGCAGCTGAGGCAGACCCCCCGTGCCCCGCTGCAGACCCACCAGACCCTGCTGACCGGGCCCAGACTCTTCCCCGGCTGCAGGCCCCCGTATCCCGCAGACCCCCGTCCCATCAGACCCGTCTCCTGCTCCCCTCGCCCCCTGCGCGAGGGCTCCCTTCCCCTGTCGCATGCTCGTGTCAGCTAACTCACGTTTGCCTGCGACGTTTCACACTCTTTGTCGCATCCGTCCTCGTGTTGGTTAAACTGATTTAGTTCACGACCATCGACTCAGACGGGATCTGAATGCAAGTGCGTGAGATGCAGAGGCGCACGAGGAACACGAGAACCACAGAACCGCAGAACCAGAGAACCGCACCGCTGGACCCCACCGGGAGCAGCACCTGGTCGGATCAACACGGAGATCCACCGGTAGGACCCTGGATGTTTCCGCACGCGCTATTAAATGCACTTATTTAAAAAGTGATTGACAGTCCTGAGTGTTGCTGTGTGATAAATGATCGCCACATCAAAGGACTCGGATGACAACACTAAAGGCGCGTGAGGAAGGTCGGCGGTGTTCCGGTCGCCCGGTAACGAGCACGCGACGAGAACAGCGTTCAACTGTGGAACGGGATTTACCTCGCGACGTCAGGAGGAGAGACCCGCCCGGAGACCCGCGCTCCGCTCAGCTCGCGCTGCAGCGGCTCTTGGTTCCGCGGTGTGCCGCGCGCGTCGCGTCCGCCTCCCCGCCGCGCGCCCTCAGTGAGCTCCAGAAGCGGAGGCTTGCATCTGGAGCCGGAGGGTCTCGAGAGGCCCTGTTTGGAAGCAGCACCGGAGCGGACGTCTGTCGACCGCTCAGACGTTAGAGCCTCACGCGCTTTGACTCGGTGAGATGTTGTGAATGATGTTGTGGTCGGTAGGTTCAGTGCAGCCTGCAGAACAGGTGCGACTCCTGCACGCACGGGGCTCTGGAGAGAGGGGGGGGCAGGGGGAGGGCTGCAGGGTCTGGGGGCGCGGCCTGGGCATATAGGGGAGGGGGGGGGGAGCGGCCTGCAGGGTCTCGGGGCGTGGCCTGAGAATAAATAAAAATATATTCGATTTTTTTCACATTCATTCCATTCAAAAGCCAAACATGGGTCGATTGCCAGCCCTATGCTTACGACCAATAACACACAATATTAAAATATGTGTTCATGCATTTGTGTCCTAATGACCTGAAATATAAAACACAGGAGGACCAACTTGAGGGCACAGCACACTGAATGAACAGGCCTACCATTAATAACACCAATTCAGAATTACTGCATTTATTAAAAAAGATTCATTGTGGCGATCACATTTGACTGTTTTATTAAGGATAAAAAAAAATTAAGCAATGTAATAGGTGATATTTCAGTCAAAAATGTAAATCCAAAACATTACTTTTATACAACATAAAGAACAGAATGCATAGAGCCTTGGTTTAATCAGAACTCATCCAAACACTGTTCCTCGAAACAAAGAGGCCATTCGGTCCTCATGAAACACGGAAAGACTGAACAGTTAAAACAAATCTAATTAGCAAAGACACATTACAGAGGCTACTGTCAAAATACATTTGATAATACATATTCAACACAGATGGACACATGCACTTCGGTAAGTTTATGACAGATAATTCAATTGAAAATAAAATATAAAAAGTAATGCACAGCATAGTAATAGTGCATATAAATGCAAAACATATAACCTAACCCAAAGATAAACCTATAAAAGTTTGGTGTGCTTTGTCTCTGATTATGAAAAAAATATATATATATATAATCTATTAATCTAATGCTACTTCCTCATCACGGCCCATCCTTCTCCGTAGAAACACAAGGCCCAACGCTTCGCCCTCTGCCCTAAACCTCCAACATCAGGGACGGCAATTTGTTGTGACTGCTGGAGTCACCAATCCATGTCAATATTTATACCCCCCCCCCCCCCCCCCCCCACACACACACAGCAGATTACCATCGCGTGCAGAGACCCTTTTACGCTCGATAAAGCACGGCCTCTAGATTAACCGTTTCATAGCTGATCCCACCGCCTCCATACGGGCCTGGCTCAGCAGCCTGCTCTGTGATTGGCTGCTGGGTGGCAGGAGGCTCTGACCACTCACGGCCTCGCACAGCGCCTGGCCCAGCGTGGGGGGGGGGGGGGGTTAGTTACAGGATGCCCTCGCCTCAACGTGTTTCATCGGTCTGAAATGCAGAGGAACGTTATGGTTCTACTACTGAAATGCTCTTTAACTGAACTGGTTTGTGTCACTGGGCGAGCGTGCAAATAAAAAAAGAATATGTAAGGGCATGTAAACGTGCTGCAAATAAAATAGGCATGAATGCATAGGCACACCCGCATGCATCCTTGGAGGAGTGTCTTCTCTCACACATGCACATGCATAAATGCATGCAAACTATGCACACATGTGCTGGCAAATTAATATGCAAAGCAGGCTTTTCTATTTTCTCTTCTCCAGTGTTTCTCTAATAAGCAGAATTAAAAATTATCCCTCAGGTAATCCTTCTAAAAGCGTAAAATAAGACTTAATTTATTTTATTACTTTGAATTTTGCTGTTGCTACTACGCAAATGTTTAATATAAATTTTAGATAATGAAATCTTTCTTAAACAATCAGTTGAATTAACAGCGGATGTGCAAGCCATGATTCGACAGATCGCATCTTTTGTTTTTAAGTGCCTTGCTTCTAGTTTAATACATATTAATAGTCTATATTTGTTGATTTATGTCTTTCTTACAAAAGCCACATGACTTCCAGGCCATGATTTGCTGAGCAGAAAGGCTTAGAAAAACATTTAACTAAAATATAAAGACAATACTAACATAAGGCATAATCAAATCATTTAAATATATAAAAACAAATCTTTGGCAATTACTTCCGTATTATAAAAAACAAGCAAACCTCAAACTAAAATACCATCACTTGAACTTCATATTAGTAATACCTGCATGAAATATGTTTTACACTGAAATGTATTCCCTTCGAGTGATATTTTAGATAATTAACTTTCCTTGACTACATGTCCTCCTAAATCAGCAGCCTAATCAGATTACCAAACCGGAATCTAAATTAATCCTTCCCAGAAAACCTCTTTAGAATAGAAAAATATGACTGTTAGCACCAACAACAAATTTTTAACAAAAAATACCATGTGTAATTTTGGCATTTTGAAAACAGAACTCTAGTACTGGCTGTGTTTGACACGGTGCTGGTCCAATCAGACGTCAGGGTTCTGCCGTTCAATCAGGATCTGGCCCTGGGTGGGAAACCCCGCCCCTGCTCTGTTCCTATTGGACAGAGCCCCCTCCTCCAACTGTCAGTTAGATAAGAAAGAGGGAGGAGGAACACAAACAGACAAAGTGCAAAAGACAGTCACTCTCTCTGCAAGGGAGACACACATAATAAGGTGTGTAGGTGTGTGTTTGTGAGAGTGTGTGTATGTGCGAGTGTTAGTGTGTGTGTGTGTGTGTCACTAAGTAAGTAATGCAACATGTAATATTGACACAGACAAAACCGGCTCCACAGATGCAGACATGAACCATCTACCTACCCCCACACACACACACACACACACACACACACACACACACACACCTGTTCCTTGACGTAGTTGTTGCCGCAGGGAGCCAGCCCTCTGAGAGTCAGCCCCACGCTGAAGCACCAGACCGACAGGCCCACCTCCACCATGGCCAGCAGCACCGAGGTGATCCACAGAGCCAGGGCGGTGTCCTGGAGACACAGGCCAGCACGCACACCACAACAACAACAACAACGACGACGAGAAGTGATATGAGCAAAGTCAGGCAGTCTGGTCTTCAGCACTCCGATAGCTAACACTAAAGGGGCCTTAAGTTTGGTAAGGTTTGAGAGCTGTCGTGTGATAGCCATTGAAGGGTGTTGCATATCCTACAACCGTGATTGACAGGCAGGATGGATTCCCCGAACCAATCAGGATAGAGCTGCCATGATTGGTCAGCAATAAGCATTAGCCGGGAGTGTCCAAAAATGTCTTTAACAGAGGCAGGTGCAGTCAACTCTAAACAGAGCATTTCCCTGATGAATAATATGGCAATACTAACAAACTACACTCAAATAACAGCTCTTAAATCGTACTTACACCGCCTTTAAGTAGAGATGAGCCCACCATTCATTTGCTCCCAATGGGGTAGAAATATACACTTTTTAAAGTGCATTGTGTCCGAAATCTACTATAATCACGTAACACACGCACACACACACACACACACACACACACACACACGTTGCACGTATTGCAGATGATCATAAATCCACCGCTCTACTCACGTAGATCTTGGTGTTGTCGAAGGGGCACCGCGCGCCGACGGGCGAGCGGGCGTTGGCGGGGACCTGCGTCTCGTTGCAGCCCCTCATCAGCAGCTGGCCGTTGTGGGCGACGGTGAGGACGACGGCCACTAGGAGGCCCACGCTGCAGGCGGCCGACATCAGAGCGTTGAAGAACGAGCAAACCAGGAGCCCCACTTGCTGGAGACACGACATGGAGGGAAGAAATGGAGTTTACAGGGGTTGGGGTTTTGTGGGTTCCAAATTGAATAAATCAACTTCAATATTAAGAAGAGGTAAATCGCTCTGCAATACCGAATGATGAAGATGAAAATATGTTTTGCTTATTCAAACAATTGGATGATCTTACCAGTTTCAACATTGGGAGGTTTCTTGAAACCAGGATGGCGACAACACCGGTTAAAATGCTCTGCAATAATCAGAAGAAAGAGTTTGAGAGAGTAACACTTTCACAGTAACGTTTCATTATGAGCCCAAAAAGGCCCAAATATTTACCAGAGGAACAATTTACAGGAGGCAGAACGTACAGTTATATTATATTTGAGTATATTTGTAATGTAGATAGTTTATGTTTGATTTAGGATCTGCATTATATATAAATAGTATATGAATCAGAAACATTCATTTTCATTAGTCATCCCGTTTAGACCTCCCTTTACCACCATTATTTTGGTTCCTGAAATGGTTCCTAAAATACATCAGCAGAATGGTTTAAATATCTTAGGTAAGAGCAGATACAAATACAACCCACTATTGACAGCGTGAAGACAAAGACGAGTAAGTGTATTGTTCGTGCAGTATGATTTGTAAATTGGGTTTCCAAGAACATCATTTAACTTTATCTTGATCTAAAAAGATATCTGGTATGGTCTCTAAAAATCAGCTGTTAATTAGTTTTTAACAAATCAACTTCTGCCACTCGTCTGCAAGAGAGGAAGAGAGGGTGGGTGGGCCTAAAGACTGCATCCCTAGATTATTCTTTTCTCTCACACATGCGCACGCATAATGCAGCCCCCCCATGGCAAAACTATGCCCACATGTGCTGGCATATTAATATGCAAAGCAGCCTTTTATATTTTCTCTTCTCCAGTGTTTCTCTAATAAGCAGTATTCTTAATGATCCCTCAGATAATCCTTCCAAAAACGTTATAAAATAACACTTTTGTGCCGTTGCTACTAAGCAAATGTTTAATGTAAATTTCATACAATAAGAAAATCGTTCTTAAACATCCAGTTAAATGAACAGCAGATGTGCAGATAAGCCATGATTCGACAGCTTGCACGTTATGTTTTTAAGAAGCATGCTTTTAATTTAATTAACGTCAATTGTGGTACCAGCAGCCCGGAGGTGACGGAGATGATGTTGGCCATGGTGTACTCTGTGGTGATGTGCTTGCTCGGCTGGGAGATGTGCCGCAGTACGTTGCCATGGACGATGGCCCCCAGGATGAAGTTGATGTGGCCGACCAGGATGAGGCTCAACCCCTTCTTCATCAGCCTCCTCGCCCCCTTGTCCTTATCTGAGAACGGGTCATATGAGGAGGAAGATTGGGTGAATTCGAATTAATCATGTGTGCCCACAGATTGCAGACAAATGATGAAAAATGGATTTGAGATTGAAAAAAAAGGTTTTGCCTATTGGTCAAAATCGTAGTATTTCAAAATCGGTTTACTAGTTGTTTCCATGCATAGGCCCACACTGCATGCACTTTAAACGAATTAAACACATAACGATCTAAAATAACGGCATCGTTCTCATTTAAACCACGTGTGAACAGAATTTAAGAGAGCTAAGCACTGCATGATTTATTTTTAAGAATGTTTAACAAATGCGCTTTGCATTCTAAAGATTGACATCCACAACCCTGCAAAAACATGCATGCAAGTGGGAACTGGAGGAGGCCCGAAAACTCATTCATAATTCCTAGTATTTAATTACCATGGACAAAAACAGTTTGATTCATGAAAGTGACAATCTTAACCTCCGGGTGCATCAGCGCCACCGTGCCAATCAGAGCGGAAATGAACCAAGTGCCTCCTCCGTGTGGTCTTTAGCCCTGAGCGGGTGAAGGGGTATTTCACCACCAAGATTAACAAGGATTAATGCAATCCAAATACTCACCAAAAGTACACATTTTTGACGAACGAGGATTGCTTTCCAGTGATTTGCTTCACAAAAGTAGGTCAACTCTCCGGAACATACAAATAGCGTGAAGAGAAGGTCTGAGCAGAAGGTTCCTACTCCTCCCGTCCCTTCCTGGTCCGCTGTGACGTCAGAGCTCACCTGTGCAGGTGGGCAGGACTTTCACGGCCAGACCAACCAGATTATACACATTTCATACTGTTGTGTTTATAACCGAGGGCTGATTTGCACTGTGATTCCTGGAGAACAAACTTGTTTTATTTGAAAGTTTACTCATAGTTATCCTCTATTTATCTTTCTCCCAGTCTCTGCAAACATGCACGTGTTACCACAGCCAGCCATGGGCCAAACCATTACACATCATTGGCATTCATCATGGCTAATTCACTCTCTCACACACACACACAATTTATTAACACAACCTCTGGAGTTCGCTTACAAATAGTTAATTTATTTGCCAATTTCGCCCAATAAGTGACTTGGTTCAATTTTGAGGATGGACTTTTTCAGGTTATTTCGTACTGTACTCATAATAAAAACATAACAAAAAAGTCATAGCAGCTTGAAATAAGTTTATTTAGAGAAGTGTTAAACAAACATAAGTCGAACATGAATATTTCTATTTAACATGTTTATCATCTTACTTTGGGAATGGCTGAATCTACAGGACGTTGCAAGCAGAGCATGCAATAGTCAGTGAAACGTGGTAAGCCCAAAGAGAATCTCCCTGTTCATCACGAAAGGCACACATTACTTCTTAGAGAAAAAGGGTTAGCCAAATCATATGCGCCCAATACCGCCCCCTATGGACCCAACAACAGATCACATGCTTTCAGATCACCCGGCCCTGTATCAAAGCACTAGGACTTCCTGGGCTTTCTTAGTGTAGCCAGCCCATTTCCCCTTGAATACTTGCTAAGTTTAGCAAGCCCAAAATTCAACAAACTAAACAATACCTTGTCTGAGACCTCCTATAACAACGGTCCAGACATTATGTAAAAAATATCATTTTTATGTATGGGCTCCAGCCATGTGTGAAAGCTACGGCGTTGATGAGATCTCAACCAATAGGCAACTCTAGTTTGATTCACATGGTCCATCGTCAACCCGACCAAGAGGCCGAAACCCCTGCCTCACGTTGGCTCAGACTGGAGGAGAAGGCAGCCATTATGTAACGTCACAGTATATAACGAGTAAAAAAAAAAAAAAAGTCACGTCACAAACAACGTCGGATTTTAAATAACATTCAGCTGTACGAGGCAAGCCGCTCCGGTAACATGCGGGTCACCATGGTAACGACACAATAGGACCCCGGGAGGGAAAAGTAGGACTCCGAAGTGGCGACCACAACAAACGGCAGCACACTGAACGGGCGCTAGGAGCAAGGCACACATGTAAAACCTGTGGACAGTAACACTGACACATGGCCTCCTGTCTCACCCTCACCAGGTGTCTCACCCTCACCACGTCTCACCCCCACCCCATGTGCGTCTTTAAACGCGTCTGGGTAAAGACCTACAGGAGGACGTTTCCACAGAGAACATTTCCCCTTAAATACTTTTAGGGCAATATTGCAAAAAACAAGACCATGTAACGAACAGAATCACAACTATAAACCTCTGTCCAGGTCGAATACAATCACGTTAAGGCAACAGTAAAGGCCGTGTAGTTTGGAGATGTGAAAGCAGAACTAAGTACAGAGAGAGAGAGAGCGCGGGGTAATCGGTAATCGGTAAACGGGCCTTCCCCTTGATAAGGCAGTGCAAAACAGACCAGAGTGGATGGGTTGGTGTAGCAAGTGTAGGGTTGGTGGGGCTCGAGGGAAGGGAGGTGTTGGTCCATATAGAGACCTGAATCAAGACGTGATTCAGGTCTCTATGTAGACCAACACCAGAAGCACATGCAGCATCCAACCCAGAAACTAAAGCTCAGATATGCAAGTCAGAATCTGCGATAGATGGTGAGGTTTAGGCATTCTTCTGCGTTTCTAAATGGTTGTGTCTAGCCGTGATCTGAGTATATGGCCGTGTTGTTAAAGTGGCGGCGGGAAGCTGAACATGCATTACATATTAACCTGTAAACTGGTAGCCCCAAACGCTCTCCCAGTGGGCTCTCTGCCCCTCAGCGAGGGTCTGCTCTCTGGGTCTGTAGCTAGACTGCGTTCTCTTGAACACAACGTTCATACCACCCTTGTGGCCTCTTTGGTTCAGCTTCTCTGGGGGGGGAGCTGTGCAGATCAGTTGTGGTAAGTTAAGCGACTCAAATTACAATAGTTTCAAACCCCCAGCGTCTGACAATCATAAATCCTCTTGAGACTCCCCCCCCCCGCTGCAAATGGCTTCATAGAGCTTTACCTCTGCCTGTTAAAAAAGGAGTACTGCCCTTTACCTATAGAAAGTTTACATTGTTTTACAGTGTCGCCACCTCGTGGCCTCGCGGGCCAGCCAGTAGGAATGCTTCATTGCCCTGACTGATTGGAGTCGTTAAGGAAAAGCAATGTCACAGAGGATGAGAGCGTCGCCATGGCGACAGAGCCAGGGGGAGGCGGGGCTCCTAGGAGGACACGGTGACCGGGTTGAGGGAGCCGTTCCGGCTGAAGAACTTGGTGAAGGCTTCGGTGAGGACGGAGACGAGACGGCTCTGGTCCACCTAGGGGGGAGACAAGGACCACGCGGTTACCATGGATACGGCGATGAGAACGCACATGCGAAGGACCCATGAACACATGGAGAAGATGATGGCGTACATGCATGCGTGCGTGTGTACTTAATCACCAGTTTCAAACTCTCAGGGTACAGAAATCACCCGCACCGACACGCGTTCCGATACATGAGCTCTGAAAAGGCATCTTTAAAAGCTCTCACCTCACTGATGAATCCCAGATGAACCAACTCTCCAGCCAGCTCTTGAACATTTTCATCTACAAAACACACAAACACACTTTAATGAATATATCCCATGCACTCACTACTAAAACGCTATAAATTGTCCTGTATCCATAATTGAAATTACAATTATTATACAATCATGAGAAAGTGTTTCAAGAATTTGAAGCCAGTGATCTGAATCCAGTAGATCACTGGATTACATAACTAGTATGTAATGTATGCATTTTGCTCTGAAACATGCCGCAGCAGAGTGGGAGACTGAATGTCTCAGCATGCGGTAAGCTGGCATACAGGCGCAGCAATGCTGTGGACTTTGAGCTGTGATCAGTGGGTTTGATAAAGAGCGCTGGGGGAAGGCACAGAGAGGCCAGGGTGTGCCTGGCCAGGGCGTGAGCGGATTGTGTGTCATTCTGTGACACATGCGAGTCAAATCTGTGTGCTCAAGACGGGAGAGATATGGGATGAGGAGCCAATGGAGGACAGATAGAGGGAGAGCAGGCCATAGGCTGTGCTATATATGCACCGGGGGAATGGCTCATCTCCACACACTGTGTGGAGATGAGCCATTCCAGCTGTTGGTTGGGATAGCCACCGGCTTCACATTCTCCACAAAGTCAAAATACTGAACATTCCACTCACACCCCAGGGAGTGAGAGTGAGGTGTCCGGAGGAGTGGCTTGGTGTGTGAGTGCGTGCGCGCGTGCATGTTCATATGCGAGTGTGTGTGTCTTTGTGAGTGTTTCCGTGTGTGTGTGTGTGTGTGTGTGTGTGTGTGTGTGTGTGTGTGTGTGTGAGTGTCCGGGGGTGTGTGTGTGTTTGCACAGTGGCCATTCATCTCCAATGAATGTAAAGTGTGTGACTTTCTCTTCCTCAATCAGGTCGGTTCCAGTAACATGAAGACCTTGCTTCTCAAACAATGTCGACCAACAATGACATGTGACAAAATGTTAGGGACACCCCGTGTGTTCACAGCATTCTCCCAACCCTTAAAAACCATGCACGACACTCAAGACACATTCTCACTCTCCCTTCTCCTCTTAAAGGGTCAGCTCATTGGTTCAGATAGAATTCAAACACTATGTGAAGAAATGTGTCTGGGCTGAGAGTTTTAGGAATGAGGGGTATCCCCTTGTCGTCGTGTAACTGTTATGAGTGTTTTAATAAGTGAAGTTGAATATGAAAGGCGCCACAAAACCGTAGCGTTATACTATAGCTGCCCAGGAAGACTAACCCTCACTCTGACGCAGACGTTAAATACATGGATTTTTGTGTGCAATGCATGCAAACAGTGTAAGATTTACCCAAACATGCATACCATATACTTAACTTATAAACAATCAAACCAATAGTATCAAAATAAAATGAAACCAATTAACGTGTGTGCGTTCTCTTACTAGGTAGCAAGTCACAGCTTAGGTGTCGATTCAGTTTGTCTTCCAGTTTCAACAGTAATGTCAACTGTCAAGGGAGGAAAAGACACACGTCAATACAAATATACATAAAAACAAAAATACATAAATATATATATATATATCAATATAAATGTAGGCTGTTGCATAACTCAAGACCAGATGGCCAATATGTGCAGGATGCGATGCGAGTGTGAGACTTGCATGAGGTTTTGCTCCCTCTTCGATTGGCTCGATGTTACACTGCATATGAACAACCTACAGGCACA
The DNA here is from genome assembly GCF_949987615.1 of Pollachius pollachius. Taxonomy (NCBI): domain Eukaryota; kingdom Metazoa; phylum Chordata; class Actinopteri; order Gadiformes; family Gadidae; genus Pollachius; species Pollachius pollachius. Next base: position 27,648,498 of record NC_136938.1, on the reverse strand, counting down.
GACAAACAGCTGTGTCACGCAGAAACAAGTGCAACAGCTTCCATTTGAACCATTTTCATAGGCTTAATCATACCATCTAAAACCAAACGTGTGCATTTGGTAACATGTCACCACCAAATGATAGGAAGCGTGGGATGAAGAGGCAAAGTTATAAACCCCCCCAACCTTGCGTGTCTCAAGCTCGGTGGGCTCGGGGGTGGGGGATTTCACCGAGGGCGTAGCGATGGGGGACTTGACCACTTCCTGCTGGGGCTGCTGGGAGCCGGGCAGACCGAAGGCGGTCAGGGGGTAGATCCCATTCCTCACAGACAGGAAGTGGAAGAGAGTCATGTTTAAATAAATGGGAAATATACTGCATTCATACAGCGCTTTCCTACCCAGTGGCCACTCAAAGCGCTTTCACAACATTGCCTCACATTCACCCGTTCATGCACACATTCACACACCGACGGCGGAGTCAGCCACGCGGGGCGACAGCCAGCTGGTCGGGAGCAGTCAGGGTGAGGCGTCTTGCTCAAGGAACACATGCCATTTACAGAACGGGATTAGCTGATGGGGGAGAAGGGATAGGGCGGGCCCCAATATACATACACACAATATCCATACACACAGATGAATTGAATGAGGAGGCTGAACTCCATGGAAGAAACAATGTCAAAATATGAATAATCACTTACAAAGAAAAGAATGGTTAAACTAACACAGCCCACCACAGCCCCAAAACAATTGCCTTAGTAACGTATTTAAAGTAAATACAATTCAATCCCAATAACATACAGGCATGTGTTACACAGATAACATACATGACCAACATACAAGACAATACGCCACCAGTGCCCCCATGTGTTGGAATAATGTATTGCAATAACATGCACCTAAAGGTTGTGATGTTATTAGAAAGCACAATAAAGAGAAAGACAACCACATGCTGGAAATAGACTGGGACTTTATACCTTCTTCTGTGTGGGAATAAAAAAAAAGCTTTTTCCTGATCTAAATCTGGAATGGTTGATTCATGATTCATGATTGATTTCACTATTCTTCTACTTCTTACCTCACATCCTCCAGGAACTTATCCAGCTCCAAGGCTGGGAACTGGGAGAGTCTAAGCAGAAAAAAAGAACAAAACGCTAATCAGCGACATTCAACAAAAACCTATTACGAGGCAGACTTTGGTCCCAACAGTGATCTTCAGTATCTGACCACCACCCCTACAGTATCTGATCCATCTCTTACTTGAGCTGGACGCCGGCTCTACTCTCTGCGAGGATCAGGTTAGGATCCATGTTCTTGGTGACCTCTTCCAAGGCGTTTTCAGCGATCATATCTGCAGCAGCAAGACACCGCAGAGTGGTTGAGACAGACACACACACACACACACACACACACACACACACACACACACACACACACACACACACACACACACACACACACACACACACACACACACACACAGACCAGCGCCTCTCGGTTGGTCCTGTGTAGCTCAATAGTTCAGAGCAAGGCATTAACCCCATCAGGGTAACGGGTTCCATTACCACTGGGGTCAGCCATGAGAAGGGTTCATGCAAATGTCAACATGGTCTGGTACGACGCTGCAACGCCATTATTCTCCCCCTCTCCTGGATCCTGGCTGGGTTATTCTGGGAGAGAACCAGTGGGCCCAGTGGACTTACGCTGGTGGCTGACGATGCAGTGGGCCGCCAGCAGCTTGAGCAGTGGGACCTCGAACAGCGCCTGGTTGAACAGCAGCTCCCGAGCCGTGGGTCGCCGGCTGGGGTCCGCCTCCAGACACTTCTGGATGAACTCCTGCAGGGTGAGGGGGGGGGGGGGCTTAGCAATGTAATGTAATGTACACGCTCATTGTATGTTGTACGTCCTGGCACTTAATGTACGCACTTATCGCGTATCATACATCCTAGTACTTAATGCACTTACTTAATGTACGTTGTACGCCCTTGCACAAATAGTTCTTAGCATTGTGAAGCATCTTATCCAAGCTGTCTTCGTTGTATACGGGGAATGGGTTAACCTAGTGATGGTTAGTGCTTGGCACTTGGTCCTATGGACACCCTTACTGCCCCGACGGAGATATACTGGTGTCTCACTCTCTGCAGGGGGTCCTCCAGGGACTGGATGGCGTTAACGATGGCCTCCGGGGAGACGTACGACTCCCCGTTCCCCTGGATCTCCAAAACCGCCATCTACAGACACACACCAGACGCACACGGACGTCAAGGAACGGGGTGAGGGCCTCTTCCCCCCCATGGCTCAGAAGGTCCACCGCCTCCGCCTCACCTCTAAGGCACACATGCCGAAGGAGTAGATGTCCACGGCGGTGGTGACGTCGCTGACCGCTGCGTGGGGAGGGGGGGGCACAGGAGATCAGAGCCACACGACGTCACGCATTTAAGAACGCATTTAGGAAACGCTGAACTTCATGTGCCGAGGAGGGTGGTGTGAGATGTTTCAAAGTATGAGAGAGGGAACATTAGACAGATTGCTGATTTACATTTAGGGCGTTTAGAAGAAGCTTTTTTTCCCAAAGTGACGGTTCACGCACACATTCACACACCGACGGCGGAGTCGACCACGCAGGGCGACAGCCAGCTCGTCAGGAGAAGTCAGGGTGAGGCGTCTCGCTCAGGGACACCTCGACACTCAGCTAGGAGGAGCCGGGGATCCAACTAGCAACCTTCTGGTTATAGGTGTGTGTGAGTGTGAGTGAGTGAGTGAGTGAGTGAGTGAGTGAGTGAGTGAGTGAGTGAGTGAGTGAGTGAGTGAGAGAGAGTGTGTGTGTGAGATCATACAACGTAACAAGTCACAGCTTAGATCAATCAATTTGTCTGTTTCAGGAGAAAAAAACACCCAGGCACACACCCACACCCACACACACACCCACACACACACCTCTTATTTTGGTGGTAGGGCAGTATTTCTAATCTGTACCTCCATATTCTGGGGCGAAGAAGTGCAGGTTCTTCTGCTCCTCGCGACATGTCTTCACGTGGTTGTTGAGGTTGTTGATGGTGTCTGGAGCCACTTGAAGGTTAAAGAGGGGGACACATTCAGGAGGAGAAACAATATAATACAACAAAGGATCTGTGCATCAGTACTAAACTATAAGTAAATATTGCATTTATTCTTGTACAACACAGGTCATGCACTTTAAATCTTGCCCTCCTAGCCAGGCGAGGCTCAGCTTATAACTGGCCTGTAACTGGTTTCTAACCAGCGTACCCATCGCCGTAGGGGGGATACTGGTGGCCTGTCCCTTCGATACCAGGTCAGTGTCCTTTTAGCAGACATCAAACACACGCACAGACCGAGGGAAAATACCTTGAGCTACAGTGGCTCTTATTTGGAGCCTGTTTCAGGATGAGCTCATTACAGGATAGAACTGGTTCCCTTTAATGTTTTAAAAGCATTCATTGAGGACTTAACAGTCGGCCTCTAACCTGTGAAGGCTTTTATAAAACGGACTGGTGAAGCTCTTTGAATCTGAATCTGTTGTTCTCTCACTAAGTATGTCTTGTACTGTAACTTGTTTGGGTGAGGCTTATTGTCTTATCGTCTGTCCAAACTGTGCATGGCGTGCTGTTATGCTTTATCTTGGCCAGGACACTTTTACTGAAAAGGGCTTTTAATCTCAAAAGACTCTCCTGGTAAAATACAGTAAAGTAAACAGAATACACAAGTCAAATCACAATCCACCAAGCCATAGTAACATTGCGAGGATTACATTCCACCTGCATACTTCGATCCAACATGACAGCTAGTTACTACCAATTATAAACACTGACCCCCCCCCCCCCCCCAGGTTGAGAGATGGGGGGGGGTCGTGTCCAGTGTGATTCCGCTGTGGGGTTTGACACCAGCTCCCTACCTGAGCCGATCTTGATGAGGCCGTTGTGCTGGATGAAGATGGTGTCACATGTCAGGTTCCCGTGGATGATGGGCGGGTCGCAGGAATGGAGGTAACTGGAAGGAAGAGCAGGCACACTATCACTACACTATATCATCACACTATCACTACACTATATCATCACACTATCACCCTCCATCACTACACTATATCATCACACTATCACCCTCTATCACTACACTATATCATCACACTATCACCCTCTATCACTACACTATATCATCACACTATCACTACACTATCACTACACTATATCATCACACTATCACCTCTATCACTACACTATATCATCACACTAACACTACACTATATCATCACACTATCACCCTCTATCACTACACTATATCATCACACTATCACTACACTATCACAACACACTATCACCCTCTATCACTACACTATATCATCACACTATCACCCTCTATCACTACACTATATCATCACACTAACACTACACTATATCATCACACTATCACCCTCTATCACTACACTATATCATCACACTATCACTACACTATCACAACACACTATCACCCTCTATCACTCTCTATCACTACATTATCACCACACTATATCATCACACTATCACTACACTATATCATCACACTATCACTACACTATATCATCACACTATCACTACACTATATCATCACACTATCACCCTCTATCACTACACTATATCATCACACTATCACTACACTATCACAACACACTATCACCCTCTATCACTACACTATCACTACACTATATCATCACACTATCACTACACTATATCATCACACTATCACCTCTATCACTACACTATATCATCACACTATCACAACACACTATCACCCTCTATCACTACACTATATCATCACACTATCACCCTCTATCACTACACTATCACCACACTATATCATCACACTATCACTACACTATATCATCACACTATCACTACACTATCACAACACACTATCACCCTCTATCACTACACTATATCATCACACTATCACCCTCTATCACTACACTATCACCACACTATATCATCACACTATCACTACACTATATCATCACACTATCACTACACTATATCACCACACTATCACCCTCCATCACTACACTATATCATCACACTATCACATCACACTATAACTACACACTATCACCCTCTATCACTACACTATATCACACTATCACCCTCTATCACTACACTATGTCATCACACTATCACCTGCGCACCACTGAGACAGTACACGGCTAGAGCTTTAACCGTGTGTAATCCAAACTCCAATATCACATTCAATCTGTTATGTTATATTCGTTAGCCTCATGACATAAATTGCATAAAAGTCATAATTTGGCAAAATTGTGATATCTGCCTCCTTGTGATAACTACTCCCCTAACACTGCTGATTCACTGTCCCTCATTGGCTCTATCTATCTATCTATCTATCTATCTATCTATCTATCTATCTATCTAGGCTACAACTGGTGAAATGTACTCTTACACTATCAATAAAAACATCTTTTGTGTTTCCTGAAAACCTGAAAATATGACATTTATGCAATATGACATTTAGGCAATTATGCTATATGAGGCCAAAGATAATATATATATATTATATATTATACAACAGTAAGTTCCAACCAAGTAATTTGGACAAGAGGCATCCCATGAGTGCTGATAGAGTATAACAGCACCGGGACTTTTAACTATACATGCATCACTCCGCTTTAAAGGTGTTCTAAAATGGTGTCTGTATGTAGCTTAGATCGCGACAAACTTTGCACCGCAAAGACAAACATATTTCCAGACATATTTGAGTTGAATTACGAACTGTCGCCAGAAGAGGACGAAGGAACGCAACGTAACGCGTAGATCTATACAATGTGGCCAGCTAGTGTGTTTATGTGTTGCTTAGCAACAGTTCCATCCAAACAGATCATAATCTGATGTTAGTTATTACTGTCAACTGATAAATGGTGCTTTTAGAACTGTTGTACAAAAGGAATATCACACGAGAGGCCGACACAGCCGTGCTGATATTCAGTACAACAGCCCTCCCTCTCGTGCTTAAACAGAACAATAAATACTAGGCCAGATTAAGTTCCTCATACTGACCTGAGCGCTGAGAGGATCTGAGTGCACCATCTCTTCCAGGCCTATCCAATCAGAAGCACACACGAGCCATCATGACATCACCGTCTATTTACGAACAACAGACGACCCCAATGGGAGTGTTCTGTCCATCTAAGACGACACTGTCCTACCTTAGAGCCTCGTGACACATAATCCATAGTCTAATGTCATTGCATGATTCACGGCATTGACACTTGAGATGCTTTGGACATCACAACCGTGCATGTTCTGCTGCCACATGTTACCTTTTCATTCATAGTCTTGTGATTTTTCTTGGTTTTCTTGAGGAACTGCTTCAGGCTTCCAGAGGACATGTACTCTGTAATGAAGATCACCTGGAGGAAAGCACAATAAACCATGAGGAACCAGGAACAACATGAAGCCAGCACAATAAACCATGAGGAACCAGGAACAACATGAAGCCAGCCCAATAAACCATGAGGAACCAGGAACAACATGAAGCCAGCACAATAAACCATGAGGAACCAGGAACAACATGAAGCCAGCACAATAAACCATGAGGAACCAGGAACAACATGAAGCCAGCCCAATAAACCATGACGAACCAGGAACAACATGAAGCCAGCCCAATAAACCATGAGGAACCAGGAACAACATGAAGCCAGCACAATAAACCATGAGGAACCAGGAACAACATGAAGCCAGCAGGAGGCCCGGCTGTCCACCTGAATCCTCCACCACCGCGTTTGGACTAGCGTGTGTGTCCTAGTGTGTGTGTGTGTGTGTGTCTCACCCGTGCGCGGTTCTCCTTGAGGTCGGCCCAGTATTTATGGAACTTGACGATGTTGAGGTGTTCCAGCTGGATCAGGTTATCAAACACCGCGTTCACCTTCTCCTATAGGAAACACACACACACACACACACACACACACACACACACACACACACACACGTAATGGTGACTCAGAGAGAAAAGTGTAAATATACATCCTATGCTGAGATTTCCCACACGGCTGCACAGTACTAACACCGTGTCCATCCCAGCAACAACCACACCAACAACTGATGACTTCCAAGGCCGTGACCTTGTTGATGACTGCTCTGAAACAACAACAACCTCAGAAACCAGAGTCGTGTTTGCTTCATGGACAGATACACAAGTCCATCGTATCCTCTTTTCGCTGTGGATAGAGAGAAATCTAAAAGGAGATAACTTAACACTTCTCAATTGGTCTCCATTTGTGTGGAAGAAAACAGCAGGCAGGTTTTTCCTTCAGTGGAACGCACTGGCCTGTTTGGTTGTGAATCCAAAGACATTGGACCATACACTACGCTTGCGCGTTATAGAGATACAGACCTATTCCTGTCTATTGAGACACAGGTTCAGTTCACACAACCTTTAATAAATACACATTAGGCAGTGGAAACAGCTGCCCTTTCTCATGTTTATGTGTTTAGTCTATGACTGATTAGTAGGAATCTTATTATAGCATTCCTTAAAATCTGCCTAATATGCAAAGAGTACTGCCAAAACCGCCTGAATAATCCCAATATAATCCCTATTAATTTCACTGTAGCCCCATTGTCTGGAGGTATTTATATTTATCTGTCTTCTTGCACAACAAAAACTGTAAAATGGTAAACAGACTGGATTCATATAGAGCTTTTCTAACCAGTGGCCACTCGAAGCGCTTTACAATTTTGCCTCACATTCACCCATTCATACACACATTCACACACCGACGGTGGTGTCAACCATGCAGGGCGACAGCCAGCTCATCAGCAGTAGTCAGGGTGAGGTGCCTTTCTCAGGGACACTTTGAAACTCAGCTAGGAGGAACCGGTGATCGAAATAGCAACCTTCTGGTTGTCCCACTCTACCTCCTGAGCCACTGAAACAATAGCATGCTTCTTCACCAACGTCCTCTTAAACCTTCTGTTTTCTAAGTGAATCAGGTCTCCATAGCAGTAAGAAATATCTTCAGGCTTAATGTTTACATCTTTGAGTACGCCTACGGTTTTAACATTGTAGCTAACATAGACAACGTCCATCCTAAGCAACAAGGTAAAACATGTCCAATATGATTTCAGTTCTTCAACAGGATGTCTCCAGAGACGACCTGGTCTCGGTGTGAGTGTCTGTGTGTACCTCCTGCAGTTTGAAGTTCTTCCTCTCGGAGAACATGACTTCGTTCCACACCACTTCCACCCCCTCCTCTGTGTCCATGGCCAAGTAGGCAGCGTCTATTCCTGGAACATTGCGCTGATTCACCTAAGTCATACAGAGGCACCACGCCGACGTCAATGGAACAGTGCATTTTAAATATATACATACAATATGGTACATTTCACCTCAACATACATTTTCTTCTTTTTTATTGTATGTTGTTGTTGTTGTTGCCTGGTTGTTTAACTACCCTGATAAATTAATCTCTAACAAAATATGCCAAAATGTTGCGAGTGAAAAGAGTGAAAGTTATTTCACTACTCTGCAGCTTTTTAGTCCTACTCAACTCTTCTAGTTCTTGAATCCTTTCCTCCCCTCATTTATAAAGGTCAGCATTTCCCCACAGATTCCCTGAGGATCTCCTCTCATGTTTTGACCTCCATGTTTCCTCCCTTCCTCTTTTGTTTACTAGTCCAGTCGTTCTCATCTTGCTTTGATTAAAATCAAACCAGCACATGAACCGACTAGACTGAAAAAAAGTAACACATAATTAGATAAAAAGTGATTAATTTCTTCAATAATGAAGAAAAACAGATCAAGACTGATTAATAATATTACAAAAGACAGCCTTCTCTGATCTGCATGAGATGAGGCAGATGTTAACTTTCGGGGATGGGCAACATGTTATGGTGGTTAGTGTTCCAAATCAACCAAGGACCAGCGAGTATCAAGCCCTCGTTAAGCCTTGGGAACTAAGAGACACGTTTGAGGACTAACTGTGTATTTAATTACATTTCTGCCTGCGTTAGAATTCTGACAACTTCAATTCTATTTAAAACACCTCAACTGGTTTCAATTCCAGTTAATACATGCCAACTGGCTCCTCTTAAAAGTAACGTGTGCAGAATGATAAGTGATTAGATCTTAAAATAATTAAACCTTCATTCACCGATACAACAGGTTTTGCAGTGTTTGCTTCTCGTCTATTGCACAAGTCTATAACTCTGTTAGACTCTGTTAGTCTTTCTCTGTTAGTCTTTCTTCACGCTTGCCAAAGGGCGGCGAGAAAGACACAAAGGTGTTTTGCAAAAATGTGTTGCAACTAAAAATCTCTCACCTCCCCCCCCCCCAGATAAGCCCCCCAACATTCCCCATGGGCCCCTCACCTCCTCCCTGCGCTTCTGCCAGCGGCCGCAGGGGCTCTCCTCCAGGATCTCCGACTCGTCCTCGCTCTCGTCCTCGTCCTCCGTGGCCGTGGTGGCGGAGGGGTCCCTGGCGGACACCGGGGGGGACATGGGGGTCGCGCCGGGCCCCTGGTGGGGTTGCAGGGCGCCGGGGGCCTTGGGGTCCACCTTGTGGCCCCTCGCGGGCGCGGCGGTCTTCGGCTCGCCCTCGGACATGGTCAGACAGCCTGTTGGTGGAGGGGTCTTCTCCAGGGCCGCTGAAGGCACTAGGGGGGTCTCGTCCTCTCACTCCTAACAAGGGGGCCTCCTCCTCCTCACTCCTCACGGGGCTTACACGGGGGCGGGGGGTCACACCCACGCCTCGGTCCTCGCTTCAGGAGCCCGGAGCTGAAGGACTACAGAATCAGAATTACTTTTATGACATCTTATTGTACAAGTACACAAGAATAAAAATCGTAGGCCTCAACAGCCACAATACCAGATAAAGTAAATAAAGATAACTCAAAATATAGGTCAAAATAGAAGGGAAGGACAATGATCCTCTGACTAATTGTCCTATAATAAAAGCAGAATAAACAGTGGAAATCCGCGACGCAACCTACTACGCAGTCTATTCAAACGACCAAGAAATCAGAAACAAATTGTACAGATTTTACCCTCAGCTTTGCTCCTTTTAACAGATAAGTGAGTTAAGTCCCTTGGTCCGGACTGCTTGTAGTCCATAGGTGAGGGAGGACTTTAAAACATGCTGGTCCTGAAGCTCCAACAGGCAGTCGCGCAGCCAGGGTTGCCAGATTGGGTAGTAAATCTGGCCCAATCTGGCAACACTGCACCCAGGCTAACTCTCCCTGCTAAGCTAACACCAACACTATAAAACAATTCACAAACACGCAGATGTAAAACCATGAATGGCGCTCACCCGTTCAGATCCGTCTGGTGACTTAGTGAGGGGAGGGTGGACCAGGGGAGACCAGCAGGACTTACTGTCTATCCCCAGGGAGGGTGAGACAGGTCCTGGGAGACCGGAAGCTTTCTGTCTCTCTGAGGGAGGAGTGGGCGGGGCAGGGCTGGAGTGGGTGGGGCGTGGCGCAGCTCGAGGACCACGTACTGCGCGGCGCTGCGCATGTTGGACCAAACCACTGAGAGAGGAGTGGGCGTGGCAGGGCGCACCTCGAGGACCACATACTGCGCAGCACTACGCATGTTGGACCAAACCACCAAGACAACTGTTGGATTTCAACAATATAATTAGATATAATTAATTATATGTTATAAAATATATTATTATATTTTCATATTATTATGTTACATAATAAGCTGAATAATAATATGTGTATTTGTATATTTAATACGGAAAATAATAAACGGTGACTTAAGTGTCGGCCGCAGGAAATAAACGCAATATCGAACATAAAAAATCTTACAGAACGAAAAGGGTATAGCGCTTTATTTTGGACGCGTAAAAAAAACAACTCGTTTGTGTGCGTGTTTTTAATCAGGATCCGGTCCGGTCGCGGTGCTTAACGGCTCCGATGCGCGGTGTCACTCCGCGTAAGACGAGGAGGTGAACACACCGAGCGCACCCAGCGGGGAGGCGCACGGTGAGTGACGCGCGGCGGGGAGAGGCAGCTGTTTCGCGTTGCCCCGATAATGCGCAAGATGGGTTAAAATGCGTGTTGTGGGATAATTTATTATTCGCGTTGGCTGTGCGCACCTCGATAGATGGTTGTCGGTTCAACGCCCGCCGTGCCGCAGCGGGACATCTGATGGGAATGGGGGAGAGATGTAGTGAGGCGGGGGACGTAACCGGGGTCGGGGGAGAGAGAGAGAGCCGCACCGTTGGGTAGTCGCATCTTTTATACAGCGCAATACACCAATAATAACCTGAACACGGACACACAGTCCACCGGGGCGAGCGACATGGCCTCGAACGGGACCCCCGCGGCGGCGCCCGGGATGGGTGAGATCATCCAGCTGAACGTCGGCGGGACTCGGTAGGTCGGAGTGCGTGACAGCTGCTGGAACCCTCTCACCTACCCATCACTGCATGTGATGATGTATTGATGAGCATAGGCGTGTTGACTGACTGGTATGCAGGTGACATGCTCGACTTAAATAGTCAATGGACTGCATTTATATCGCGCTTTTATTTTATTAGCTCTTTACAATATTGCCAATCATTCACCCATTCATGCACACACCGACGGCGGTGTTGACCAGGCAAAGCGACAGCCAGCTCGTCAGGAGCAGTCAGGGTGAGGTGCCTTGCTCAGGGACACCTCGACACTCCGCTAGGAGGAGCCGGGGATTGAACTAGAAACCTTCCGGTTACCAGCCGTCATGGATGTGACTTATACCAGTCATGTTGTGTTATTGTTCCATCCCATACTGCATGAAGGGGAGGGGGCAGCATCCTCGTTAACAGCATGACCCATCATCACATCACTGAGGGTTGTGTCATTGTGGTTGCAGGTTCAGCACCTCGAGGCAGACGTTGATCTGGGTTCCGGACTCCTTCTTCTCCAGGTTTGTTCCCTGATGTCATCGGTAGATAAACCAATAAACCCAACTTGAATGTCACACTATCCCCATATTGAGAGCATCAATAGCTTGATAACAACCCCTTTAACTGCGGCAGTGTTAATGCCAGTGTTATTACCTGTTTTATGCATTGTCAATTGACTTTAAAACCAACAATAATGTCATGGTTACCGTTGACAATAATAACAGCGTCTTGTGTTTGTTAAACACTTGAAGCAAATGAACAAGAGTTGGAGGGTAATGCGTGGTGACAGGGCGCTAATGTCACTATCATTACTGCGTTAAACCAATCACTGAGCCCAGCCCCCTATCTGACAACTGGTCTGTCCAGCTGTCTTAAAGTCTTTTGTGTTTATTGTCAGTATCTGCACTCATAGTATATATCCTGGTGTCACTATAGATCTAAGCATTAAATAGTTACACAAACACTACAGTACACACATTTGACATTTTCAAATGTGCTGAACATCAATTTACTGAACTTTTGGTTGAACTAACTAGTGTGTGTGCGTGTGCGTGTGTGTGTTTCAGTTTGCTGAGTGGCAGGATATCAACGCTCAGGGATGAAACTGGAGCTGTAAGTATATCTGTCTCCTCCTGTCTGTTTGTCTGTCTAAACCAGGCCTAGGCCACATCCACAAACCAACTAAACACATATAAAGGAAAACATTGTTGTTCACTCATTAGCTATTGGCTTTATGTAGATCGACCCCAACAACCAAAGTGTTACATCAGAGCCTTTTGCAGACAGACTGTGTGACAGTATCAAGTTCCTCATGAGATGAAGTGAAAGAGGAATTGTGTGTCACCCTGTGAATGCCTCTTGTGATCCAGATCTTCATCGATCGCGACCCCACCGCTTTTGCACCCATCTTGAATTTTCTCAGAACCAAAGAGTTGGACTTGCGGTGAGAACCCTTCACTACGTAGACTATTGGGTGGATGATGGGAAACAACTGAACATGTTGATAACATTGACCACTTAAATAAAGAGTTACCAAAAAAAAAAACACATACAGGACATTCTGATGCCAATACTTATTTTTAGCTATTGGTTTCAAAGTACTTGAGTTATATATAAATACCATCCAAATTAATTACAGTCACATCTTCATAAAGGCTCTCCCTTAAAAAGATCAGCAGACATTTGCTGACGAAGATTGTTACTGGTTTTATGTTTCCTCAACTCCCATGATGCATTGTGTTGTCTGTTGGCAGAGGGATGAACATCAGCGTTCTGCGTCATGAAGCAGAGTTCTATGGAATAACTCCTCTAGGTAAGAGAGCCACAGCCGTTCACATCGGGAGAGTCTCGTGTTTCAATAAATAGGCCTTGTCCTTTTCCACCACAGAAAATATACCAAACTGTGACATGGTTACATAAGACGTGTGTTGTTATAATCCGTACTATTGTAATGTATTAAATGTGAATGTGTAATATTTAACTGTACATGCATGACCGGGGTGTGTTGTATTTTGTGTGTTCTTGTACATTGCGTTGTAATTTTCTTGTACATATATGACCAGGATGTGCGTTATATTTTGTGTGTTTGTGTGTAGTTGTACATGTATGACCAGGGTGTGCGTTGTATTTTGTGAGTTTGTGTCTATTGTACATGCATGACGTTGTGCGTTTTATTGTGTGTGTTTGTGTGTCCTCTCACAGTGCGTCGTCTGCTGCTGTGTGAGGAGCTCGACCGCTCGTCTTGTGGCAGTGTTCTCTTCCACGGCTACCTCCCGCCTCCAGGTACTGGACCAATCACATCGGCCAAACGAGAGAACGGACCAATCAGAGTCCTGGGCCGACACCTGTTTCAATAACCTGCATGAATAAATTATAAACAGCATGAATGATTGATCAACGGAACACTTCCTCAGTGTTTCCAGGCACCGAGCTCAGTACCAGGAGGAAGAAGAGTATGGAAAAGTAGATTGTAATCAATATTCATCCGGTTTTAATCGGCAAGCTATTCAAAACAGCCAAGTCACATGTTCCTTCCTTCCCAGTCGTCCCGGCCCGTAAGTGGAGCTCCGCCTCCTCAGCGCCTGGCCCCAGTCCCGAAGACCGACCCGCCCCCAGCGGGGCAGAGGGGGGCTTCGTCCGAGCCGGCCCCTCTACGCACCCCTCGCTCCCCGCCCCCCCGCGTCCCGAAGACGACAGCCAGCGCCTGGGTCAGTGCACGGGGGCCCCTGGGTGTCTGGAGGCCTCAGGGAGGGTGGGGGGGGGGGGAAGCAGGGTGTCACAGGGCTCTAGGCTCTGGTTCTGGTTCTCCAGGGTGGGACCTGGAGTCGTGCGGTTCTCCAGGGTGGGACCTGGAGTCGTGTGGTTCTCCAGGGTGGGACCTGGAGTCGTGCGGTTCTCCAGGGTGGGACCTGGAGTCGTGCGGTTCTCCAGGGTGGGACCTGGAGTCGTGCGGTTCTCCAGGGTGGGACCTGGAGTCGTGCGGTTCTCAAGGTTGGGACCTGGAGTCGGCGAGCGTGTCTCTGACTTACAGAGATCACGTAACAACATCTGGGTGTTCAGCCGTGGTCCGCCAGCAGCACGAATGAGGTCATTGAAGGCACGGGGTCCTTTTTGCCCGTGCTTTGCGAGCGTGCTCGCGCGGGTTTGCGGCGCTGTAAGACTGAGGCTAACGTGCTCCGACAGAGTTTGGAGCGCTTTGGGTTTAACGTGCGCCGTGAGTCGATCGACGGTGACACATCAGCTCTTAGAGAGCGATTTCATCTGCCTGATAGGAAGATGGTTTAGGAATCCATGGCATGGGAGCTTTTAGTTTACTTTGCATGCTTTTCTTTGCATAATAACTGTATTGTAAGCTGACTGTCTCTCTGTGTGTCTGTCCACGCTCAGGGCCCGTGATCGACCCCAGGAAGGTGCTGATCATAACCGGACACCACAACTGGATCGTCGCCGCATACGCACACTACGTCATCTGCTACAGGTCCTCAGCCTCTGATTGGCTGTTAAACAGCTTTGACTCACACTTAGTAATAAAGTGCTCGTTAGTGAACTAGTTATATTTCTAGCATGGCCATCGTCTTACCTTCTTAACGTAATGTTTTCTGCTTTCTGGGGGCCTGTGGGGGGGCATTGCGTGGGTTAACGGTGTGTTGGTGTCTCTAACCGTGTGTGTGTGTCTCTAACCGTGTGTGTGTCTCTAACTGTGTGTGTGTCTCTAACTGTGTGTGTGTCTCTAACTATGTGTGTGTCTCTAACTATGTGTGTGTCTCTAACTGTGTGTGTGTCTCTAACCGTGTGTTGGTGTCTCTAACTGTGTTGGTGTCTCTGTGTGTGTGTCTCTAACTGTGTGTTGGTATCTCTAACCGTGTGTGTGTGTCTCTAACTGTGTGTGCGTCTCTAACTGTGTGTTGGTGTCTCTAACTGTGTGTGTGTCTCTAACCGTGTGTGTGTGTCTCTAACTGTGTGTGTCTCTAACCGTGTGTGTGTGTCTCTAACTGTGTGTGTGTGTCTCTAACCGTGTGTGTGTGTCTCTAACCGTGTGTGCGTCTCTAACCGTGTGTGTGTGTCTCTAACTGTGTCTTGGTGTCTCTAACCGTGTGCGTGTGTCTCCAACCGTGTGTGTGTGTCTCTAACCGTGTGTGTGTGTCTCTAACCGTGTGTGTGTGTCTCTAACCGTGTGTGTGCGTCTCATCTCCACCAGGATTAAGGAGTCCTCCGGGTGGCAGCAGGTCTTCTCCTCTCCCTACCTCGACTCCACCATCGAACGCATCGCGCTCAACGCCAAGGTGGTGGGTGGTCCCCATGGCGACAAGGACAAGATGGTGGCGGCCGCCTCGGAGAGCAGCATCATCCTCTGGAGCATCCAAGATGGAGGGAGCGGCAATGAGATCGGTATGGGCTTAAATAAGGGCGGGTGTAGCTGTCTTATTGTATCATATAGTAAGCTTGGTCTGAAGTGAGGGTTCAATTCACTTCCATATTCTGGGAAGGCAGCAATGCTGGCACTTTTAAATATTGATTGTAAATTGTAGAGTCAATATTTGATGGTACTTTGAGAACGCATAGGATGTGCGGCTCAAACAACAACAGAATTGAACTTCCTGGGATCTTTTCAGTCATAAAGTGTGTCTCAATGTGGTCAGCCTGTCTGGTTGTATAACTCGTGATATCACTATTAACCGTCGTGAACTGAAACTTGGTGCAGACGGAGGAGATATTTCTGAGGGATGTAGATTTTACACAATGTGTAAATAATACATCTTCTTCTATGGTGTATGAGAACAGAGTAGAACAAGAGCTCACGTAAATGACGATTGTATTATATGACAAATTCTTAAAACAATCATTGAAAAGTGTTGTCAGTCCGCCTTTACTGCTACTGCAAAGTTTACACCGAGTGTCAAACTAAGTTAAGCTAATAGATAAGTTCTACATCGACGGAAGAACTAAGTTAAGCTTAGAGATAAGTTCTACACCACGTGTAGAAGGTACAAATGCCTAGATTGAGAATGGAGAATTGCTTACGAATCTTGTTTTTGTGTGCAGGGGTCTTCAGTCTGGGTGTCCCAGTAGACAGTCTGTTCTTTATTGGCAACCAGTTGGTGGCTACCAGCCATACTGGGAAGGTGGGCGTCTGGAACGCAGTGACGCAACACTGGCAGGTAAAAAACGTGATACTGCTATTATTAATTTCCTTTTAAATGCTATAAAGTTTTTTTATAAACGCCTGTGTGTGTGTGTGTGTGTGTGTGTGTGTGTGTGTGTGTGTGTGTGTCTCTCTCTCCCTGTCTCTCATTGGTGCAGGTTCAGGATGTGGTACCTATCACCAGTTGTGATACTGCAGGGTCCTTCCTACTTTTGGGCTGCAACAATGGATCCATCTACTACATAGGTACACACTCACCAATCCCACTCACACCACTCCAGATGGCAGTGGTGACTGCTGGTGTGTTCAGTGTTCTGTCACTGGTTGTGTTCCTCAGACATGCTGGTGTGTTCAGTGTTCTGTCACTGGTTGTGTTCCTCAGACATGCTGGTGTGTTCAGTTTTCTGTCACTGGTTGTGTTCCTCAGACATGCTGGTGTGTTCAGTGTTCTGTCACTGGTTGTGTTCCTCAGACATGCTGGTGTGTTCAGTGTTCTGTCACTGGTTGTGTTCCTCAGACATGCAGAAGTTCCCCCTGAGGATGAAGGACAACGACCTGCTGGTGACGGAGCTCTACCACGACCCGTCTAACGACGCCATCACCGCGCTGTCCGTGTACCTCACGCCCAAAACCAGTCAGTACACGCAGGCGACCGCCGCTAGAATACGCACTGTAGTACCCATCTTAATTTGCATGCCTGCAGATCACTATCAGATATGAGACTCGAGACTCACAGCCGCTGTCGGGTTACAGCGATATACACTCACCTGTAAGAACACATTTTAATTAGAGAAACATACCGGTGTTATCTGAACTTGTGGTGTCAACAGTCTATGGGATTAGTAGTTTTCATCTCGATTCATTCAGCACTGTTCAAAATATATGATAATTCAGTATGATACTATATAATACTTTGATATGATTCAGATATACTATTGTTCATTGTTTCTTTAGATTGGTATCACCGTGCACATCTGATTGTCTTGTGAACTTTTACAGTAATAGTTTTAGCTTTTTAGCCGTTTTAGCGAATGTCATAGCCGGCCTCGCTGGGATGTAATAATCATTTGCCATCCGTGATTGTTTTTCCATACACTTTCAACTTGGGATGGCAGTGACCAGAATTCAATATGGTAAGATGAAGACGACTACTAAACCATACACTGTTTAAACTACTCAAACACTTCAGGACAGGGAAAATCATTGATGCCGTCATTTGAATATCAGTTCATTCATTAATTTCTCCGCTCATTCGTTCACCCCCTCATCCAAACGTTCCTCTCCAAACCCCCGGCCAGGTGTGAGCGGGAACTGGATCGAGATCTCCTACGGAACCAGCAGCGGGGCGGTGCGCGTCATCGTACAGCACCCCGAGACGGTGGGGTCCGGCCCCCAGCTCTTCCAGACCTTCACCGTCCACCGCAGCCCCGTCACCAAGATCATGCTGTCGGAGAAGCACCTGGTGTCAGGTAGGACCCCTGGGGGGAGGGGACCCTACCTGGTGTCAGGTAGGACCCCTGGGGGGGGGGGGGGCTTACCTGGTGTCAGGTAGGACCCCTGGGGGGGGGGGGGCTTACCTGGTGTCAGGTAGGACCCCTGGGGGGGGGGAGGGGACTGGGGGGAGGGGACCCTACCTGGTGTCAGGTAGGACCCCTGGGGGGGGGGGGGGGGGGCTTACCTGGTGTCAGGTAGGACCCCTGGGGGAAGGGGACCCTACCTGGTGTCAGGTAGGACCCCTGGGGGGAGGGGACCCTACCTGGTGTCAGGTAGGGTCCCCTGGGGGGGGGGGGGGGCTTACCTGGTGTCAGGGAGGACACCAATATATAGGACTACATCGTATGTTGCTATAGATACGACGCTTTGTGGTCAACAACACCTCATGGCATCATGTGACCTGAGACAGTTAGGATTGTTCTTTTCTCTTGATTACCATAGCTCAGATGTGTTGTAAAATCCTTAGAGAGAGAGAGAGAGAGAGAGAGAGAGAGAGAGAGAGAGAGAGAGAGAGAGAGAGAGAGAGAGAGAGAGACAGAGAGAGAGAGAGAGAAAGAGAGAGAGACAGAGAGAGAGAGAGAGAGAGAGAGAGAGACAGAGAGAGAGACAGAGGGACGGGAATAATAAAGAAAGGGGGAGGGAGAGAGAAAGAGACCTACAGACGTCTCCCTCTAACCTGATTAACGTCCTCCCTGTCCCCTCAGTGTGCGCGGACAACAACCACGTGCGGACGTGGTCGGTGACGCGGTTCAGAGGGATGATCTCCACCCAGCCGGGCTCCACCCCGCTGGCCTCCTTCAAGATCCTCTCCCTGGAGGAGACGGAGAGCCACAACAGCTACTGCTCCGGGAACCACATCGGTAGGGGGGTGTGTGTGTGTGTGTGTGTGCGTGTGTGGGGTGCTCTGGATGAGTCCATGAATGTCACAGGAGGCCAATTTGCGGAGATCCAAAGCAGAAAGCCCCCTATAGGGCTACAGGCCACTACGGAGGAGGAAGGGAGTCCAGACGAAGAGTGAGTGGAGGGATGGACAGGACCTCCTAGTGACCGTGTCGTTCTGCTCGCAGGTCCTTTCGGAGAGCGAGACGACCAGCAGGTGTTCATCCAGAAGGTCATCCCCATCACCAACAAGCTCTTCGTCAGACTGTCCTCCACTGGGAAGAGGTACGCTCTCTCTCTCTCTCTCTCTCTCGCTCCAGCCTGTACGTGGTCTCTCCACCATTTTAAATGGATTTTGTTCGAAAAACCCTTTAAGATTTCCTCTCCCATCGGCTCTACTCGTGCACCTTTCACACCTGTGTGTGCGTGTCTCTGTGTCTGTGTGGGTGTGCGTGGGTGTGCGTGTGCGTGTACGCGTATGTGTGTGTGTTTGTGTACATGCGTGCGTGTATGTTTGTGCTTGTGTCCGTGCCTGCGTGTGCATATGTGTGTGTGTGTGTGTGTGTGTGTGTGTGTGTGCCTGTGTCCATGCGTGCGTGTGCATATGTGTGTGTGTGTGTGTGTGTGTGTGTGTGTGTGTGTGTGTGTGTGTGTGCCTGTGTCCGTGCGTGCGTGTGCATGTGTGTGTGTGTGTGTGTGTGTGTGTGTGTGTGTGTGTGTGTGTGTGTGTGTGTGTGTGTGTGTGTGTGTGTGTGTGTGCCTGTGTCCGTGCGTGCGTGTGCGCGTGTGTGTGTGTGTGTGTGTGTCAGGATCTGCGAGGTGCAGTCTGTGGACGGGACCACCATCTCCTCCTTCATGGTGCGGGAGTGCGAGGGCTCCAGCAGGATGGGGTCGCGACCCCGCCGCTACCTGTTCACGGGCCACGGCAACGGCAGCATCCAGATGTGGGACCTGACGACCGCCATGGACACAGCCAACAAGGGGGAGGAGAAGAAGAAGGACGGTCAGTGAGAGGGACGGGGAGCGATGGAACCGGCCCGTGAAGGGAATTCAATCTTTTTCTGCCGAGCCCTTTTTGCTATGCGTGTGATTTTCTTAACGAGTGTTTTTCTTGTGATTGGTGTTTTCAAAGAGGTGGGCGGGCCTTCGGAGGAAGAGCTGCTGCAGCTATTGGACCAGTGCGACCTGAGCTCCTCCCGCTGTGCCACGCCCAGCATTAGCCCCGCCCCCTCGGTGCTGCATCACACACGCCTTCGGGACTCCTGCTCGAGGTGAAACATCTGATATTAAACCGCTTGTAGACACGGAAAATCACTCAATGCACTAATTATCATGGAGTTATAACCCAGATACTGATGTTGATTGCAGTGACACTTAACTTAATAAATCCATACGGTGTCTTTGGATCATATTCTGCCTGGCTGACTGTTCCAACCTCCCCCCCGCCCTGTCCTCCTGGCCTCCAGCCTCCAGCTGCAGCCCCAAACGGCCCCCCCAGAGCCCCAGGTCAGCTACGGAGCCGTGCGGCCCTACAGAGAGAGCCCCCTGCTGGCCAGAGCCCGCCGCACAGAGTCCTTCAACAGCTACCGGTAAAGACACCCACCACCGCCTCCGTCTGAGTCTGAACTCTGTTGTGTACGGGGAACGGGTTAACCTAGTGATTGTTAAGGGCTGATTATGGTTCCACGTTCACGCAACGCAATGGCGACGCAGACGCTTTGACGCGGCCGTGAACCTTAATGGTTCTGCGTCAGGTTTTAGTGAGCGGACCAGTCACAGCCCTTGCTGCTGCGTCTCCTCGACGGAAGGTTACAATTTTTGGGAGGCGCACGTCCGGCCCCTTGCGGTGGACGCAAGGAGGGTCCCGCAAGGACGTAAGGGGTCCGTAACCCCCCCTTGCGTTGCGTGAACGTGGGACCATAATCAGCCCTTTAGTGCTTGGCACTTGGTTCTATGAACATCCTTACTGCACCGACAGAGATTTATCGTCGTTTTCTATTTCTTCTGACTAATGTACTTATTGTGAGTGGCTTTGGATAAAAGCGTCTGCTAATGTCCTAAAGGTCAAAGGTCAATGGAGCGGCTCGGCCTCTCATGCTCCCCCCCTGGGGTCAACCTCTCCCTCTCTCTGCAGAGACTTCCAGAACTTCTCCCTGAGCAGAGGCCTCCTGGAGAGCCCAGCGGGGGGGCCCGCGGCGGAGGAGGCCCCGGACGGCGAGCGGAAGGCCTCGGCGCTGGAGGTCTGGGGCGGCCGCTCCACCGGCTGCTCGCTCAACGCCGCTCTGCCGGGAACGGCGGCGGACGGCGTTCCGGAATCCCCACGGCAACCGCCCGACAGCCCCGTCCCCGGGAGCGACGTCCGGCGAAAGGTCCCACCCCCCCCGCCCGAGGACGGCGAGGGTCCGGCGGAGGGAGGGGGGAGGAAGAAGGGGATGCTGGAGGGGGGGTTGTTCCTGAGCAGGAAGCGGGCGCCCGCCATCCCCCGACTCTCCTCCGTCTCCTCCTCCGGCGCCGGCTCCGACGGCGGGGGGGGCAGCGACTCCTCCTCCACTGCCTCCCCCTCCCCCACCCGGCTGGCCTCCGCCACCTCGCCCCGCCACAAGAAGCTGTCCTGCGAGGCGTCCAATCAGGACAGTAGCCTCTAGCCGCCGCCCCGCCCCTCGCTTCACTGAGGTGACTCCGACTCAAGGTCGGCCGAGACCTCCTCAGGAGCCGCTCAGGTTCCTGAGGAGGAACCTGATCCTCAGGAACCTCAGGAACCGCTCAGATACAGGAACATCTCTTAACCAAACGACACGTGGCCTCATACGTCATTGCTTTCTGACCCACCACTTTAACCGAGTTAACCGAGAGAACTCTGTGGTCCCACGGAGCTGCGTCTGAACCTGAGCTGGAGTACAGCTCCTTCAGGGGGGACTGAGGAGAGAGAGGGACGTCTGGACCTCAGTCCAAGGCCACAGACCTTCTCATATCGATCGGCCGAGCGCTTCTTCTCCTCAGTCTGGGCCTTCTGCTGAGTGAGTAGAAGGAGGAAAGCATCCTTTACATAATATAGTTGGCAGCTTGGAATTAAGAGAAGAACAAAGCTTCTGGCACAAAGAAGCTCTGGTCACAATGCAGACCGGCTGTTTGGAGAGGATTTGAGACGTTGTGTTTCAAGACACATCTTTGGGGCATCTATCGATAACTTGTGCTATTGGGGATCAGTGTTGCTGATCTCCCCACATATCCCTCACACAGCATCCTTCTTTGAGTCACCGTGTCTAACTGGAACGTGAACATGAAGGCTGGAGCCTGACAGACGAGGAGCTGATTGGGCCTCGACTCTGCTTGGTCGAGATTTATCCTCTTAGTTTCCTGAAGACATGGGGCCTCAATGCTGTTTTTATCACAAGCTCTCTCCTCTCTAGAAGTTCTCTCCTTTGAATTGTCCTCTCCAAGGCGTTGAGCTTTGACACACAGTATATATCATCTGACAGACGGCAGGTCTAGCCCTTCCCAAAGATGACCACGAGATTTCCAACACTCCCCGTTTGTGATGTCACTAAAGATGGCCCTGAAGCGGCTCGTTAGCATTAGCTTGTTAGCATTTAGTTAGCAGGTTGGTAGATAGACTAGTACTTTGAGGGTCCCTTGCAGCCACCACTGGTATCATTGACCGCTAACTAATGCAGTCGTGAATATGTCGAACCAACAGCAGGACCTGGTGTTTAAGAGCCAGTGTTGGGGGCACATGTTTCACTCTCCTGCTGTCATGTTTGCTGAGAAATCCCACAGTGATTGACAGCTCAATTGCTCAATTGCTCAATTGCTCAATTGCAGACTAGAGTCGAGAGTCACGGCAACCGA
>NC_136938.1:27601986-27618066 GCF_949987615.1 Pollachius pollachius | reverse complement strand
ACGACAAACACACATAATGTAAAACGAAGACCATGCTAGTGGTGAATGTGGAGGATGAAGAGACACGGGGTGCGTGTGATATCAACGCCC
Organism: Pollachius pollachius; assembly: GCF_949987615.1. Lineage (NCBI taxonomy): Eukaryota > Metazoa > Chordata > Actinopteri > Gadiformes > Gadidae > Pollachius > Pollachius pollachius. Next base: position 27,617,976 of record NC_136938.1, on the reverse strand, counting down.
TGGCAACCGGCCCGGGTGGGGGGGGCAGGGCTGGCAGACCATGAGGCCATCTCCTGGGGGGCCGACACAGAGCTGGAGGACTGTGTGTTGATGTGGCTCACGCACACGTTCATTACACAGACACACACACACACACGCACACACACACACACACACACAGCCAGGCAATGGGATCCAGCCCAATACCCTGGCAGTCATAGGGTGTGTGTGTGTGTGCGTCTGTGTGTATGTGTCTTTATGTGTGTGTGCGTGAGTGTATGCGCAAGTATGTGTTGTGTGTGTGTGTGTGTGTATAGGGACACAATCTCCTAATTGACTGTGTTGTTGTTGTTGTTGTGTTGTTGTTGTCGTGCGGGGGTCTGGCGGTCCGTGACGTTGCCGAGGCGCGGGGGGGGGGGGGTTTATGTGTTTGGCGGCGTGTTGGTAAACAAACGGCGGCCATGATGTCATCAGGTATGACTGCATCTAAGTGGCCGGCTCATTCAATTAAAGGGCCGGCGCACGTGAGCCACGGCAACAAGCTAAGGGAGCTTCTGCAAGTGTACGCAGCGCCAGATTAATGGGAAACACACCGCAGTGAAAAACGGCCCCTAATTCAAAAGCCCAGAAAATCCCCCCCGACAGAGAGGATGAACTGTATACACAACGAGAATGCCCCCGTTTTTAGTTTGGGCTTTTTTTTTATGCGACTGTTTTCGTGTGTGGGTGCCAAGAGTTTCCATTCATCCACAGCAAAACAGGATTAATAATTCCCCAGGCGGCCAGACACACAATCCTGCAGCGAATCACCACACCACAGCAGCACTCTGGAAAGACATGAAGGGAAGGGGGGTGAAGGTGTGTGTGTGTGTGTGTGTGTGTGTGTGTGTGTGTGTGTGTGTGTGGATGGTGTGATGAGAGAGAGACATGTGCATACAGGGACGGATAGATGGATAAAAATGACTGAACAAAGTGAAAAGAGAGAGATGGAGAGAGAAAGAGAGAAAGAGAAAAAAAAATGTTAAAGAGAGAGAGAGAGAGAGAGAGAGAATCAAATGTGGGAAGAGGGAATTTAGTTAAACGAGGGAGTAAAAGTTCCCCGGCAGGAGAGGAGAAAAAAAGGAAAGAGGGAGGGAAAAGGGAGATTAAGTGAGAGAAGGAGATCTCTCTATCTTAAAAGCCAGTGAAATATGTGGGGCATGTGGCCTATAAACCAGTTAACATATGCACATTGTCAATAGCAGCATCTGGCGCCGGTGGTTTTTATAGGAGCACTGAGACCCGGCAGAACGCCTCTAGATGGCAATACAGCCAAACGCTTTACTACTGAAACAGCGCATTAATGACCCAGTGGTACACACACGCACACACACACATACAGGCACACGCGCACACACACACACACACACACACACACACACACACACACACACACACTACCCCACGGTAACACACACACACACACAGTAACAGACGCACACACACACACAAACACACTAACACACATAAAAACACACACTAACTCACACTCACGTACACAGACATACACAAGCACACACGCACAAACAGTCGAATGCATCCACAGAGACACTAGAATCAAAAGCTTTAACACTTAGAGACATTTTAACTGCATGTACACACGTGCACAACGCACGCACAGTTGCGCCGATCAAATATTTGAACACTAAAAAACATGGCACACAACTAAATGTGGCACGTGCCCCCTTTACTACTTTGTGTTGTTTATAACGCACACAAACACCCACACCGTACACAGACACCATCATAATTAGCAGTGTCTCGTTAAATACCGATGTGAGAATCCATTTAGCCACATTGGTTTTCAAGTAAAGCTTGACAGACTGTGGACATTCATTGCAAATGAGCTGTTTGTGTTTCCATGTGGCGGATGGGTTACAGCTGTTCCTTCATTATTAAAAGAAAGTGATTTAAGGGACCGTGGGTTCCCGTTTGGCTCCGTGTTCCCCGTCAGGAACGCTCTCGCGTTTGAGGGATTGAACCCGGGAACGATGAGGAAAGAGAATCTACGGTCACAGCGTTGATTTTGGTATTATGTTAAAGATAACACCGAACCAATAAAGGTTTTTATTCCAAAACCTTGCTCTTTTAATGACATCGTGCCACATTAGTATACTAAATGGTAAAAGGATGGAATTTATATCGTGCTTTCTATCCAGTGGCCACTCAAAGCGCTTTACAATACTGCCTCACATTCACCCATTCATGCACTCATTCACACACCGACAGATGAGTCAGCCACGCAGGGCGACAGCCAGCTGGTCAGGAGCAGTCAGGGTGAGGCGTCTCGCTCAGGGACACCTGGACACTCGGCTAGGAGGAGCCGGGGATCGAACCAGCAACCTTCCGGTTACCGGCCAACCCGCTCTACCTCCTGAGACACATGCCCCCCCCCCCCCGCCCCCCCGAGAAACCACTAGAGCCTCTAGAGCGCGTATGAGTGCTGGTTTGAATCTAAAAACGGGAGGTTGGGGTTTCTACTTTTGAGCTGGGATGTGCGTATCACTATGTGCTCCTCGGGACTAGAGAGGAACGCCTTTCTTTGAACCCTGTCAGTTTGGTTAAACAATATGAATCGCTCCAATGTAAAATGTTGGATATCAAAGGAAATAGATATCACATCTGTGCGTGGGTGTGCGTGTGTGCGTGGGTGTGCGTGTGTGCGTGTCTGTGTGTGTGCGTGTGTGTGCGACTGCGTTCGGATTAGACTCAGGAATATGCATTCAGCATAGTGATCAAAGCCAACAGTTAATCACGGCCGGGGCAAATGAACAGGGGGACCAGGAGACGATTAAATGAATATACAAAAACAAAAGAGAAAGGGGGGGGGGGGGGGGGGGGGAACGCCTCGCGTTAAATCAGCAGAAGAATGAAGCACGCAAAGGAGAAGAGTGATTAAAAAAAAGAAATTTAAGAGCAGAGAAAGGAACACAAAGAGGAGCGGGAGGGAGGCGCGGGGAGAGTGAGGGGTCTTTGCTCATTTAAACATTAAAGGACCCTCAGATCTTACATGGCTCAACACGACTTAGCGTCGGCGGGAATGAGAGCAATCTAGTCCATCTAGTTATTCCCCCATTCCCTCTGTTCACTCCTTCTGTCTCCTCGCGAGGTGAAGTGGGCTGTGACAAGCCTTCCCGGCCCTGTGTGTGTGTGTGTGTGTGTGTGTGTGTGTGTGTGTGTGTGCGTGCGCGTGTGTGTGTGTGCACCGAATGATTATTCATAGAACTATTTGTACTATTGAATTTGGGTTCCTATTTGTAACATTATCGTTAGTATCACTGCATGCAGCCACACCAGCTTGTTCCGCTGGTGTGTATGTGTATGTGTGTGTGAGTTTGCGTGTGCGTGCGTGTGTGTGCGTGTGAGTGCATGTGTGTGTGTCTTTGAGTGTGTGTGTGTGTGTGATATCCAGGTGGACAGGCCTGGTGTGGCCAGGGGACAGTGTGTGATACTAATTAAGAATAACCATGTGTATTTGTCAGAAGAATTATGCTGATGATCTCACAGAGGCCCGGAACCAGGCCCAGCAGAGAGGGGGGGGGGGCGCAGAGACCCAACAACATTAGCATATGGCCGAGACACACACACACACACACACACACACACACCTATACACACACACACACACACGCACGTGCACACACACACGCGCACTCAAACACGACAAGCGGAGAGTACCACGCCAGAGAGAGAGGAGAATAAAAACTAATGAGTTAATTAAGGCCGAATTGGGTCCAGAATGGTCCATTACGGTGACAGCCCAGTCCCTCAATGAACATCCAATTCGGACTGTGCTCTCCGTCTCCTGCTCCTGGTTCTTTCCTCTTCATTCTGCGGGTTGCCCCGGCGACTCCGGCAGCGTATTGCAGTCTATTAGCGCGCGCCGCGGCGCCCGGCCCTGGGAGAGCAGTAATTGTTTTCTGGGCTTTCTGAGGTGAGCGCCACACACTGCTCCTCCTCTTCTGCATGCCAAGCTCCGGGCCCGGCCTGTGGCTCAGTATGAGTGTGTGTGTGTGTGTGTGTGTGTGTGTGTGTTTGTTTAATTCAGTTCCGCTGGTACAATTGCCCTGCATCTGTTTGTAAATGCCCTGCATGTGTGTGTCTTACTTTTTCAGTTTGACTGTTGTGAGACACACACACACACACACACACACACACACACACACACCCAGAAACACACACACAAACACGCACACACACACACACACACACACACACACACACACACACACCCAGAAACACACACACACACACACACACACACACCCAGAAACACCTCCTAGGGTCTGGAGCCGCCAAAAACAATCATGGCTGCCGGTGTGAAGTGCTCGTGGCCATTCCAGGACGCTGCTGTGGCCCGTCTCCTCTGTGCCTAATGGCCTCGCGTCTCCTCACCGCAAACACACAGCCACAGACCGGAGTCTGCGTCTCCTCACCACAAACACACAGCCACAGACCGGAGTCTGCGTCTCCTCACCACAAACACACAGCCACAGACCGGAGTCTGTGGATCGGCAGGAGGTCCAGTTAAAAGGCACATTCCCTTTTCAACGGCACTGAATTAATTGCGTTTGTATTTGTGGACGGGTTTGGTGTGTTTAGACATGCATGCACACGGCGATGCGTGCGTATGTATGCGAGCGGGGGTCTGTGTCAGTATTTACATATATATTACAGTTGACCCCTCGCTAAATCTAACGGGGCAATAAGCGATAATTCCAGGAACCTCAATCAGATCATCCATAACGCAGGGCGTCTTGGCGGACGTATGGACCGCGTGCATCCATTCTCAGCAGGGGTCAGCCCGCATGCAGAAACACAATGAGGACCACCGGGCTCCACAGGAGGTCTGCTCGTAGCTCACCAAGCCATCATCTGAACATACAACCTCTTCTGTGTATTGTTCCACAGTATTCACTCTGTTTTCGTCTTTCCTCTCCCATTGCGAACAGGCTGATGGCAAATGGACTGCATTTACACAGCGCTTTTCTAACCAGCGACCGCTCAAAGCTCAGTAAAATACTGCCTCACATTCTCCCGTTCATGAACACATTCACACACCGACGGCGGAGTCGGCCACGCAGGGCGACAGCCGGCTCGTCGGGAGCAGTCGGGGTGAGGCGTCTTTCTCAGGGACACCTCGACACAATTAGGGGACTGAACTAGCAACCCTCCGGTTACCGGTCAACCGTTCTCCTGAGCCGCATGCCGCCCCTCCATCGTCTACATGAAGACAAGACAGCTGGGTTACGGAGTTCAACAGAGTCTGGACTCTCCTCAGTTGTCGGGAGTGAATCATCCGCACTGCTTCGGAGGAGTGGGAGAATCCTGCTGGATGTGTAGGGTGTCAGGTCGGAAGCCACAGCTTCTGAAACGTCGCTGCAAGGTAAACACACGCATGATTCCCTTCCAGTCCAGAGACGAGCTGGTCAGATATATATATATATATATATATATATAGGTTACATCACCACTCTGAATGAGACCAGACACAAGTCAGGCCACTCTCGGTGCCAATGTCACTGAGCGGTAAAACGGGGGCATGGAAGACATTAAATGAGATGACACAATTATGTCAAGTTATTTTTCATGCTGCTCTATTTAAGTGTAGGCAGTGGCGAGTATATATTAGGAAAAAAGGTGGGTGGGATGCCCTGTTGAATTTTTGTTCGCATTACCAACCAACTCCCCGCCATACACACATACACACACACACACCAGACACACACACACACACAACCATTCACACACAAACACACACACACACACACACACACACACACTTTGCATTCCTCTAGAGCGAGGGTCTATCATGTCAAGGCCGCGGTACTAAACACCCATTTAGGACAAGTGCCGACCACTAGAGCAGGAGATGTGGCCTCTTCAGCTGCAGAGCCACAATAACACACAACCCACCATTACCCCGAGAGGAGGAGAGGGAGAGTATAAAGAGAGGGGGACGGAGGATGATTGTGAGCTAAAGAAATAAGAGTCAAGGGAGAAAGGAAGGAATGAATGAGGAGGAATAAAGGTGATGGGAGGTGACGGGGGGAGGGGGTGAGAATGTACTGCATAGCAGATTTAACTGGTCAAACGCACTGTAAATATGACCTTATTGATGCGCAACATCCAAAAGTTAAGGTTAGTGTCGTACGACCAGGAGAGTGATTCAAGTCAGGTTGGAAGTGTGGCCGCCTGATTATTTTGCTGTTTATGCCGAGTGCTGAGAGTCCTCGAATCAGAGCTCAAGATCTTTAACCAAGGGGTCCGATAGGCCGACGGCCTGGCAGACTCTTCTTCACACACTCCTGTCCTCTGCTCGCGGCGCACTCATCGTAGCACACCCTCCTCTCCTCCTGCACTCCGTCTCCTTAGCCGGCCGTCTCCACCTCCTCCCCACTCTCCTGGTGTCCCCCGACTGAACGCTATCAACACGGCCCAAGGGCAAAGCTTCTCCTCCCTCCGCCCCCAAGCCTCTCAGCGAGGGGCTTCAGAGGAGATAGGAGACGACCGGGAGAGGAGAGAGGAGAGAGGAGACCACCGGGAGAGGAGAGAGGAGAGAGGAGACCACCGGGAGAGGAGAGAGGAGACGACCGGGAGATGAGAGAGGAGAGAGGAGAGAGGAGACCACCGGGAGAGGAGAGAGGAGAGAGGCGGGAGGAGAGAGGAGACGACCGGGAGAGGAGAGAGGAGGGAGGAGACGACCGGGAGAGGAGAGAGCAGGGAGGAGAGAGGAGACGACCGGGAGAGGAGGGAGCAGAGAGGAGAGAGGAGACGACCAGGAGAGGAGAGAGGAGAGAGGAAAGAGGAGAGCGGAGACGACCGGGAGAGGAGAGAGGAGAGAGGAGAGAGGAGAGAGGAGACGACCGGGAGAGGAGGGAGCAGAGAGGAGAGAGGAGACGACCAGGAGAGGAGAGAGGAGGGAGGAGAGAGGAGAGAGGAGACGACCGGGAGAGGATAGAGGATAGAGGAGAGAGGAGACGTCCGGGAGAGGATAGAAGAGGGAGGAGAGAGGAGAGAGGAGAGAGGAGAGAGGAGAGCACCTGAAGAGGGTCACAGAGATAAGAAGAGGTCCAGCCTAGCTCCACGGGCAGAGTTTGGGGTTAACTCCCCGGGGCTGGGGCACCCAGGGGTGGGGGGTTAACCCTGCCAGGGTGGGGCACCCAACCCTGAACCCGCCCAGCCTTGGGGTCCCAACAGCGTCCCTCATGCTGAGAACATAACCACTCTATATGGACTGCAGTATGTGCACAACCACACATCTGAAGCCATGTGATTCCTCATGCATGTGAAGCTCAGAGACATGGGGGGGCGGAGTGCTCTCCTATCAACACGGTATAAACATGCTGTTACACTTCTCTCGCTGTCTTTCCCACTCTTTCTAAAGTGCCCTGTCTTTATCACTTTTTATTCATCCATCCATCCACCTACCCTCCCCTCTCTTTCTTTCTCCCCTCTCCCCCCTTCCCTCCCTCCCCTCTCCTCCTCCCTCCCCTCTCCTCCCTCCCTCCCTCTCCTCTCCTCTCCCACCCTCCTCTCTCCTTCTCTCCCTCCCCTCCCCTCTCCCACCCTACTCCCTCCTTCTCTCCCTCCCCTCTCCTCTCCCACCCTCCCCCCTCCTCCCCTCTCCTCTCCCCCCCTCCCTCCCTCCTCCCCTCTCCTCTCCCCCCTCCCCCCTCCCTCCCCCGTCTCTTTTCCTGGAGTATTTTTTAAACAATGTGTCCTTCATGTACGGTTGGTTACAGGGCGTACAGAAGGACATCATTAGCGCTGGTGGTTAAGCTGTAATTTACACCATTACCGAGGTAGGGGCCATTTTTATTGCCTAGTAAATTCCAGCTCTGAAATATTTAGACCATATGGCTCAATTTGTGTAATAACCTTAATTTCCAAGCACCCTTCAGCTCCCTTCGACGCCGGCTGTTGCTGGCGGATGGCAGAGTGGAACGTGTACACGTTACACGTTACTGCTCGCTGGTGTAGGGATACACACGCACACACACATTCATACATATACACGCACACGCGGGCACGCACACGCATCGACTCTCTGAACATCTTCATACACACACATATGCATATAAAACACAAACACACACACACACACCCTCTCTCTGAACATCTTCATACACAAAAACGCACACACACACACCCCTCTCTCTCAGAACATCTTCCTACACACATATGTATATAAAACACAAACGCACACATCCGTTTGTACCTGTGTACATGTGTGTACATGTGCATCTCGTGGTCTGAACATGCGCAGCCCCCCTGCCACGCCCCTGCCTCCACACGCGTGTGTGTGTGTGTGCGCGTGTGTGTGCACGCGGCGTCCAGATTAATAGGGTGTCAGCTTGTGTTTGGGTGAGGGAGCGCCAGGCGTCCGCCAGATGGTTCTCAGGGATGATGACTGTCAGGGGTCCTGCTCTGATCAATGGGATGTATTAATACACAGCGCACACACACACACACTACACACAGCACACGCACACACACACACACACTGACATACACTCACACATTACACACATGCAGACACACACACACTATACACACACGTGTACACACACCTTCAGGTGCACACACTTTGTGTACACACACACACACACACACTCCATGCACACACACACACACACACACTCATGCACATGTTTAACGGATTTGTGTTTCAACAAACATTCACATAAAAGGCATGTAAGCACGAGACTTACACAAGCTCATAGGCTGAGGTAATGTGCAGCGAGGATATGAATTCACACACACACACACACACGCAAACACGCACACACACACACACACTCACATGCATGCTCACACATGCACACATGATCTCTCTTCACTGGGGCTCCCAGGGGCAAGAACGTAACATCTGGAGGAGCCAATGGGGGTTGGAGGGAGGGGGGGAGGGGAGGGAGGGAGGGGGGGAGGGAGACGACAGTCGAACATGGACCAGTCCGAAGAGAGCAGGATGGGGAGAGAAGATGAGAGAGACATAAATGTTAGCACTGAAGCAACGATGAAATGATAGGAAATTATGTGTGAGTGTGTTTGTGTGTGTGTGTGTGTGTGTGTGTGTGTGTGTGTGTGTGTGTGTGTGTGTGTGTGACATGAGATGAGTATAGGGATGCTGGGATGGATCTAGAGAAGGAGACGGAGAGAGAGAGGGGGGCAGAGAAAGAGCAACCATGACAGAGAGAAACAAAGGGAGAGAGTTCCTCTTCACCTGGCGGTGCGTGGCGCTCCTTCTGCGTCTGGATTAATGCAGATCCTCATAAAGCAAATTGAACGGTCTGAAGGGGAAGGTTTGGCTGAGGCAGGTCAACAGCGTCACCTGACCTGAACCCTCGTCATTAAACCTGCAGGTGAAGCAACTGAAGAGAATGTGGTTTCTCTATCTGTGGTCAATGGTTTGTTCACACTAGAAGGGGACATTGGAGGAACGTTCCGGGTCTGATCCCCCATATCTACTTCTCAATAACTTGCAGCGGAGATCACAAAGTCGCTTTGAGTAAAAAAGTCTGTTAATAACTTGGCCTTATTTAATTTGCATTAGCCAATTTTATATTTATTTTGTTATGGATGTTGGAGTTAATAGCACTAACAACTTTTTTTTTGCGTGAAACTAAATTGCCTCTGTAATATTGGATGTTAAAGGAAAACTTCAGGATTTTTCAACCTGGACCAAAGCTTCAGAAGGTCTACGCGACTAATGCAGACAATTTGTTTTTAAATTTGGTGGAGTAATCCTGTGGGGCGATAGCGCCGCATCAATGTACGCCCTCTTAAAGTGCTTGTTCTAACCCCTTTCAGGCTCAGATTATATTCTAACATTATGGAACAGATCCCTACATAGAAACACAACTTGTTTCTTTCCCTTTAACTTGATCCCGGTCAGTTCGTTATTCAGTCCAACCAACTCTCTCTCCAGGAGAAGTCCTGCTCTGATGGTGAAATGGTGAAAGGGTCGAGATGTTGGAGGAAGAGAATGGTGGAACTGTGAGCGAGAGCTGGAAAAGTTCTGCAGCAACTCGTCACCGACATTGAAGAGCGAAACGACTGCTTGAGCATGAACAGACAGGGATCGGGTTAAAGGTAAAGAAACATTTGTTAATTCTCCGTAGGGATCTTTTCCATAATGTTAGAATATATTCTGGGTCTGTCAGTAGCAAATAGCTGCACTTTTAAAAAGGACCTACATTTACGAGGTTCTGCAGGGTTCTCAATACTGGACCAATTCAAAGAAACGTTGTCTGAGTCCGTCCTTTAGAACCCAAATAGGGTCCTGGCTGGAGGTTCTCCTTCAAGAAGAGCAAAAGGTGACAAAAATAAGAATTTATAAAGTTTGCTACATATTAATTACTCATCTGTCTGTTTGATTTGTGTTCAAGCACGGCATTCTAAACCACTGGGAACTGGGACCGGGAACTGGGAAGAGGGTTGGTTTTTTACCATGAAACCTGTCAACCCCTCTGGCTCTTGGCCTCCTAGGGGAGACGATAAAGGTGTGAGGAAACAATGAAGGTGAGAGGGTGAGGGAGAGGAGTGAGGAGACAAGGCGATGGAGAGATAGGGGGAGAGTTGGAACAGATAACCGCTAACGAGAGAAAACCCAGATGACAGGGGTGTGTGAATAATTAGGATTTCACTCAGATAGGATAAGGCATAAACTATGTGTACCGGTGTGTGTGTGTGTGTGTGTGTGTGTGTGTGTGTGTGTGTGTGTGTGTGTGTGTGTCTGTGTGTGTGTGTGCGCGTGTGCGTGTGTGTGCCAGAGGAACATGGGGTTCTAACAGGGCGGACCGCCTGCGTTCCGTACCCTCATTCCGTCCGATTGCCATGACGACCCCATTAATCAGCCAAGCTGGCATGAAACGGGGCGCCCAGCCCAACCTGGGACCCCCACTCACACTCCCACACACACACACACACACACACACACACACACACACACACACACACACACACACACACACACACACACACACAATACACAAATACTACTAACAACTAAAAGACCACGAATAACAATCATGATTTTAAAAATATAAATAAAAACACTTTGATTTTACAGAATTTTCCCTTTAAAAATAAACAAAAGTAAACATGACTACAGGTTTCAAAAGTATGACAGGGGAATGAAAGAGAAGGGAAGGGCAGGGGTCGAGTATGACAGCGTACAGACATGAAACTACTGACTAATAAATACAGGTATTACTATTAAATAGAGGACGTTGTCTCGGTGGATCTGCGTCCTGACAGCAGCAGACGAACAAAGTCCCAGAGATGAGTGTGTGAGAGAGAAGAACAGTCCCAGAGATGAGTGTGTGAGAGAGAAGAACAGTCCCAGAGATGAGTGTGTGAGGGAGAAGAACAGTCCCAGAGATGAGTGTGTGAGGGAGAAGAACAGTCCCAGAGATGAGTGTGTGAGAGAGAAGAACAGTTGCAGAGATGAGTGTGTGAGGGAGAAGAACAGACCCAGAGATGAGTGTGTGAGGGAGAAGAACAGACCCAGAGACGAGTGTGTGAGGGAGAAGAACAGACCCAGAGACGAGTGTGTGAGGGAGAAAGGAAGGCCACACAGACTGTGAGGGAAACCAGGAACCAACTGGTGGTGATGCTCAACAGTTGTCTGGGTTGGGATCAATGCTGTTAGACCCGCTGCCAGATATTGACCCGGTTCTGCTGATGACTACTACAGTTAAAGCACATCAGGTGCCAGAAAGTGACACTGATAAGACGGGCTGTTGTAAAAGCTGCTAATCATCCATTTTGAAATAGGGCCAAACGAAATACATTTGTATAAAATATTTACCTGCAAATTAAAATGTGTTTGGGCATTCATTTTGTATTGAAATTGTACTGGAGCTGTGTGCTTAGATGACTACCACCTGGTATAGGAGTTGATTTTACATTTTTCACAGAGTTTTACAATCCTTTACTACCCCTGAGTACCTACATATTAGGCAGCGTTTTAGCGGCCGGGCCGCTCAATGACAAACGACTGTCACCACAATAGGGGTATATGCCAAGTCAATGAGCCACACACACACAAACACAAACACACACACACAACACACAGTGTCCCATATCAATGAGAAGGTTAAAGGTCTCTATTTACATCTTGTATTAATTATGAGTGACAAGCCAAAGGTCAGTGGTGGGGGGGGGGGGGGGCACCGCTATGGACTGAATATAGATCCATACCGCCCTGCCCCTCCATCTCCCCCTGTCTGCCCCCCCCCCATCTATCGCTCCCACTCTCTCCTCACTTTATCTCCCCTCAGCCCCTTCCTCCCTCACCCTCCTCTTCCCGTTCAGCCCGGCTCTCCTTCTGCCTCGCTCTTCCTTGCTCTGGTCTCTCATGAGATCCTCCGTTCCTCCATGGCTCCCTCTTTACTCAGGGGTTATGTCAGGGTTTGGAATCGTTGGTAGAATGCAGACATCGGGTGGCCGTCGCAATGAGACCCACGCGTGTTTTAACCAACATGAGTGCAAAAGTAACACACACGCACACACACACACACACACACAGCATCTGGGTAACTCCTCCTGCTTGTTCAGCTGTCACTTCATATGTGAAGTGTTAACCAAGTTTGCACGTGTGTGTGTGTGTGTGTGTGTGTGTGTGTGTGTGTGTGTGTGTGTGAGTGAGCGAGTGAGTGAGAGATAAGCATTGTCAACATAAGCCAATTTTATATTTATTTTGTTATGGATGTTGGAAGTGTTTTCATAAGAATAACTTAAATGGAGGACTAATTTAAAATGCGAAATGTCAAAATGAAGGAGTATGAGAATAGGTGTGTGGGGGTGTGTGTGTGTCCGTCTATGTGCGTGCGTCTGTGCGTACATGCGTGCGTGCGTGTGCGTGTGTGTGTGCGTGCGTGCGTGTCTTGCCTCCACGGTCAGAGCGACGACAGAGGAAGCGTTGAGCGTTGGGTCCAGCTGGTGTTTCCTGTGAACCACTCTGTACTGGGACACCAGTCCGTTGGGCTGGCGAGGTCCAGTCCACCTCAGAAGGGCCGAGTACGCCCCTGAGGAAACACACATCTGTTACCGACAACATTTCATATTGCTCATCGGGAACATTTCAGTCTGCAATTCTTTATTCTCCAGTCAGGGAGCATGCCGAAAAAATGAACGCATGGCCGTTTGTTTTTATACTGTATTGTTCAATTATATCTGTTAAATAAAGTTTTTTTTATGGTGATGTACTGTTTCTATACCAGTGGGTACTACAGCGGGCGGGGCCATTTCCCTTGGTTCCGCCTCCAGAGTGCGGGCCGAAGCCCATTGGCTGTCAGCAGAACCCTTGGAATTGTGGGCCTGGACTCTGTACTGGTATTGGCTGAAGGGCTGGAGGGCGTGGCTGGCGTCGATGAACTCCAGCGGCCCATTGGTCCAGATGAAGACCAGGAGCTCCTCCTCTGTTCCTATTGGGCGCCTGAGAGGAAGGAGGGACTGTCAGGTCTAAAGCGACTGCTGATATATCATGTTATATTATATTATATGGTTCAAAATAAGCAAATGAACAAAAACAACTTCATGAAACAGGTCATGTAGTCTCAGACATCATGCAGCAGAGATGGTGTGTGTGTGTGTGTGTGTGCGTGCGCGCATGCGCGCGTGTGTGTGCGTCTGTATCTGTGTGTGCCTATGTGTGGGTTCGTTTGAGATAGAGATTCATATTGAGATTGAGATTGTCTGCCTGTAAGAGGTAAGAAAGAGGATGAGTGTTTATCTGCGTGGGTGTTGTGTGTGTGGGGGACTGGTGTGTGTGGAAGTGGAGAGTTGTGTGTGTGTGTGTGTGTGTGTGTGTGTGTAGGAAGTGTGTGTCTGCGTATGGAGTGTGTGTGTGTGTGTGTGTGTGTGTGTGTGTATGGAGTGTGTGTGTGTGTGTGTATGGAGTGTGTGTTTGTGTGTGTGTGGTAGTAGAGAGTCCTGTGTGTGTGTGTGTGTGTGTGGTAGTAGAGAGTCCTGTGTGTGTGTGTGTGTGTGTGTGTGTGTGTGTGTGTGTGGAGGTGTGCGGTGCTGCTGCTATGCTAATACTTGTTTCCTGAGGACTTAAAGGGCTTACTGTGGTCTGACCCTGCATACTGATCACACTCTCTCTGGTCAACAAGCAGGCCACGACCTTCAGCATGCCTTAACACACACACACACACACACACAAACACACACACACACACATACAGAGACACACACACACATACAGAGACACACACACACACACATACAGAGACACACAGACACACAGACACACACACACACACACACACATACAGAGACACACACACACACACATACAGAGACACACAAACACACACGCTAAAGCAGATGTGCACACGCACACACGGACACACACACATGCACGCATGCACACGCGCACACAGTCTGCTTGGCATTGTTTTGTGGTTTGGTGTGACAGTGATTACTCTCTACCGGGTTACACCTGAAGGTAGGAAGTGTAAGAATAAGTGTACGTTGAGAAGGGAATGTGGATAGAACATGGGAGTCACACAGCAGACACTGATCTGAAGTGACTTACAAGTGAGGCTAAGGCTGTATCTATAGGATATACATGCCTGAGTGTGTGTGTGTGTTTGGACGTGTGTGTGTGTGATTTTGAGTGAGTGATTGTGATTGAATGACTTTGTGAGTGAGTGTTTGTGAGTGAGTTTGTGAGTGAGTGATTGTGAGTGTGTGTGGGATTGTGAACGAGTGAGTGAGTGAGTGAGTGAGTGAGTGAGTGAGTTAGCTCTGTGCGTGAGTGTGTGTGTGTGCGTGTGTATGTGTGCGTGTGTGTTACCTGTGTGTGTTACCTGTGTGTGTGCATGTTACCTGTGTGTGTGTGTTACCTGTGAGTGTGTGTGTTACCTGTGTGTGTGTTTGTGTTACCTGTGTATGAGGTGTGTTACCTGTGTGTGTGTGTGTGTGTTACCTGTGTGTGTGTGTGTTACCTGTGTGTGTGTGTGTGTGTTACCTGTGTGTGCTTGTGTGTGTGTGTGTGTAACCTGTGTGTGTGTGTGTTTGTGTTACCTGTGTGTGTGTGTGTTACCTGTGTGTGTGTGTGTGTGTTACCTGTGTGTGTGTGTGTGTTACCTGTGTGTGCTTGTGTGTGTGTGTGTGTGTAACCTGTGTGTGTGTGTTTGTGTTACCTGTGTGTGTGTGTGTGTGTGCTACCTGTGTATGAGGTGTGTTACCTGTGTGTGTGTGTGCGCGTGTGTTACCTGTGTGTGTGTGTTTTTGTGTGTTACCTGTGTGTAAGTGTGTGTGTGTGTGTGTGTGTTACCTGTGTGTGTGTGTGTGTGTGTGTGTGTGTGTGTTACCTGTGTGTGTTACCTGTGTGTGTGTGTGTATGTGTGTGTGTGTGTTACCTGTGTGTTACCTGTGTGTGTTACCTGTGTGTGTGTGTTACCTGTGTATGAGGTAGGAGGTGATGAGGCCGTTTGGATGCCGGGGGGGCGACCAGCGGACCTCCAGCTCCTGGGGCCCCGTTGCTGTGAGCTGGGGGGACAGCAGGGCCCCTGGGGGGGCCTCCAGGGTCAGGGCGACCACGCCCGGCCCCACCCCACAGCCCGCTGGGGGCAGATACACACGCTCAGTACACAGCAATACACACAGGTTACACAGGCTGCCTTTGTGTTTCTATGAGCTGTGATCATTATTTTTAGTGATACATTTTTAACTCATATGAATATAAAAAAACATTTAAATTTACATTTAGGGCATGTAGCAACCAACAACGTAATAACTGCCAATAACGTAATAATCCAAATGTTATAAAGCCAATAACGTAATAACTTGCAAATAATGTGATAAAGTTGCTGAGTTATTGACTTTATTACATTTAAATGATTACGTTACTGGCCGTTATTACGTTATTGGTCGCTACAGGGCATTTTTTGCAGATCTTTTAATCCAAAGCGCCTTACAATAAGTACATTTGTCAGAAGTATATGGAAGCATGAA
>NC_136938.1:27591070-27594286 GCF_949987615.1 Pollachius pollachius | reverse complement strand
TCAAACAATATCCCCCTCTCCGCTCTCACTGCGCTTTTATTTTGGGGGGCGTCCGTTATGATAGGTCTGAATCCTCCGTGTTAAGTGACTCCTTATCCCCATTGATGACGGTACTGTACTCGGGTCGCGGATGTTTTTCTTACGTTTGATAATCTGATTGCTGTTTGTCACGTAAGCACTGTTGTGTTGTTAAGAAAGTGTATCAAATATTCATCCTATAGTTCATCTATATATATGTCCCTTTCTGTCTCTTTCCATCACTCTCTCTCTCTCTCTCTCCATCCCTCTCTCTCGCTCTCTCTCCCTCTCCCTCTCTCTCTCCCTCCCCCCTCCCTCTCTCTCTCTCCCTCTCTCTCTCTCTCTCCCTCTCCCTCTCTCTCTCTTTCTCTCTCCCTCTCTCTCTCCCCCTCTCTCTCTCTTTCTCTCTCCCTCTCTCTCTCCCTCTCCCTCTCTCTCTCCTTGTATCTCCCTCCCCGGGTGTAGGTTAAATTGATGCTATGAAGCTATGGCTAATAACATGCATGATTTATCTGCTGGCTACGCATTACAAAAACAGGGAGACCGAGGGCTTTGCACCAGCACACATGCTATACCTCGTTGTGTTGAGAACGTGATCTTCTCTCCGGTTTGGTTTTGCACCGTGCAGACCTAAATACCACGGTGACCTCCGCTCGTAGCAGAGGAAGAACATGACTGAGGCCCCCGCTTTGAGACGACGGAAACGTGGGAACGAAAGGGAGGGAGAGTTGACTGTGTTTTACACTGAAGAGGTGGAAAGAGAAAGTAAGTGTGTGAGAGGTAGAGCGAGAATGGAGCGAGAGAGGTGGAGAGAGAGAGGTGGCGATAGATAGAGTTAGAGATAGAGAACATGGAGCCCATGAGCCAGGGCTTTTAGTGTCTGGCCGAGCAGCAGACACCCAGGTTGGTTCACTGGCACAGAGCTGGTTTAGTGTTACACACACTGCTGTTCTCTCTGCCAGTCCCCCTCCCATCCCCACAACCACTACATGAATGCAAGGGGGCACGTGCACACACACGCACACACACACGCACACACAAGCCAACTACAGGCTCTGTGGGACTAGCGTGTTGGCTCCTGGTGAAGCCAGCGTCTGGGTCCAGAAGAGCAGACCTACCACAGCTCTGGAACATGAATGGAATACGTTTAACGTACTGTACCGGGACGATTAACCTCTCACTGACCTTTCAGTGCGTGCGTGTGCGTGCGTGCGTGCGTGTGCGTGCGTGGGTGTTCTGTGCTCGTGTGTGTGCGTGCGTGGAGGGCAGCTCAAAGCCGTGTACAGATCAGATCCAAACACAGCCGCAGCAGAACCAAACTGCTAGGGGGCAGGACAGAAGGGGGAGAGGAGGAGGGGAGAGGAGACGCAACTGGACAACAAGAGGAACACAGGTCATAGGTCATGGAGGAGGAGATAGCCTCATGGAGAGGACAGGCTGGAGATGATAAAGAGCTCGAGAATAGGAAAGAGGAAAAGACTAAAGCTATTGAAGTAAGTGGACAGAGAGATGAGATGAGTGAGATGCATTCTGAGCATCTTAAATCTGTTAAATCTATCACTAAAGTACAGTAAACAGGTAGTACACCATCCTATCGTAGTAGTAACGCAGCGCGTGTGTTACCGGTGACGGTGTAGTTCCCGGGGCCGTCGGTGTTCGTGTGCAGCAGTCCCGCCCTGGTCTGGAGGAGCAGGTACCTCTGGATCACCCCATTGGCCCGCTCCGGCTCCGCCCAGCTGAGGAGCAGGGACCGGGGGGTCAGGGGGGTCACCACCGGAGGGGCCACGCCCTCAGGAACCCCCTGGACTGTCACGGCCACCACCTGGACACACGGAGGCAGGGACAGAGTCAGGGACAGAGAGAGGGACAGAGACAGGGACAGAGACAGAGACAGAGGCAGGGACAGAGGCAGGGACAGAGACAGGGACAGAGGCAGGGACAGAGACAGAGACAGAGGCAGGGACAGAGACAGGGACAGAGAGAGGGACAGAGACAGGGACAGAGGCAGGGACAGAGACAGAGAGAGGGACAGAGGCAGGGACAGAGACAGAGGCAGGAACAGAGGCAGGGACGGAGTCAGAGACAGAGACAGAGGCAGGGACAGAGACAGAGACAGAGGCAGGGACAGAGACAGGGACAGAGACAGGGACAGAGGCAGGGACAGAGAGAGGGACAGAGGCAGGGACAGAGACAGGGACAGAGAGAGGGAAAGAGGCAGGGACAGAGGCAGGGACAGAGTCAGGGACAGAGAGAGGGACAGAGACAGGGACAGAGAGAGGGACAGAGAGAGGGACAGAGAGAGGGACAGAGGCAGGGACAGAGTCAGGAACAGAGACTGAGTCTCATTACATTTCAGTAATTCCTAAATGGTAAATGGACTGCATTTATGTCAGGCTTTTCTAACCAGTGGCCACTCAAAGCGCTTTACAATACTGCCTTACATTCCCCTATTCATGCACACATTCACACATTCACACACCGACGGCAGTGCCAACCATGCCAGTCGACAGCTAGCTCGTCAGGAGCAGTCAGGGTGAGGCGTCTCGGCCACTCGGCTAGGAGGAGCCGGGGATCGAAATAGCAACCTTCCGGTTACCAGCCGACCCGCTCTACCTCCTGAGCCAGATTCTGCCCACAATTGGATGGAGGTACCGAGGTAGAGAGTTATAGAAATAGAGCTCAAATCAAGGTCGAGAGTTATAGAAATAGAGCTCAAATCAAGGTAGAGTTACAGAAATAGAGCTCAAATCAAGGTAGAGGGTTATAGAAATAGAGCTCAAATCAAGGTAGAGTTACAGAAATAGAGCTCAAATCAAGGTAGAGAGTTATAGAAAGAGCTCAAATCAAGGTAGAGAGTTATAGAAATGGAGCTCAAATCAAGGTAGAGAGTTATAGAAATAGAGCTCAAATCAAGGTAGTGAGTTTTAGAAATAGAGCTCAAATCAAGGTAGAGTTACAGAAATAGAGCTCAAATCAAGGTAGAGAGTTATATGAATAGAGCTCAAATCAAGGGTCTCCAACCAACCGGAGGCCCTGCCCGCTGCGGTATTGGGGGCAGGGTGCAGCCCCTCGTTACACCCTGTGTGTTAGCGCCCTGTGTGTTAGTGCCCTGTGTGTTAACGTGTGTTGTGTGTTAACGTGTGCTGTGTGTTGTGTCTGTGAGAGTGTGCGGACGCAGGCTGCATGCGGAGGCCGGGA
>NC_136938.1:27576070-27588570 GCF_949987615.1 Pollachius pollachius | reverse complement strand
TTCACACACCGACGGCGGAGTCAGCCACGCAGGGCGACAGCCAGCTCGTCAGGAGCTGTCAGGGTGAGGCGTCTGGTTCAGGGACACCACGACACTCAGCTAGGAGGAGCCGGGGATCGAACCAGCAACCTACCGGTTACCAGCCAACCCGCTCTGCTCCTGAGCCACATGCAGCCTGTTCAACGTCTATCTGCAATCTTTGAATCAGATCTCCTGTGTTGACTGGACCAGTGCAGGTGAACTGTGCTTACTGACTTCAGGAACCCCAGCGGAGGGTCAGAGAGGAGCTGGACCAACATCACACTCATTCAGTGCCTGGTCTGTCTCCTTCCAGCCCATGAAGATGGCTGACTGAAGCACCGTGTTGGCGATCATTAAAACTCAGAAAGGACAATGGAAATTAGAGGTGTTAGACACACGCACATACACACAGACACACATCGCTGTTGCACATGTGACAAGTGTTGAGGCGAGATTAAAGGAGGCGACTGGACGACGAAGTAAGTGGTGCTTAGTGCAGTGAAGCCCAGACCATCTTTGGGGGAAGCATTAGCTAATCATACACTGCTTAATGTCTTTATGAAATGAGGTGCTGCGCCGAATAGGATGGGCCCCCCCGTTATTTAGGTAGAGGTGGGGAGAGAGAGAGACAGAGGGAGAGAGGGAGAGGGAGAGAGAAAGAGAGAGGGAAAGGTAGAGAGAGAGACAGAGAGAGAGATGGAGAGAGAGAGAGAGAGAGAGAGAGAGAGAGAGAGAGAGACAGAGAGAGGGAAAGGGAGAGAGAGACACAGAGAGAGGGGGAGAGAGAGAGAGACAGAGAGAGAGACAGAGAGAGAGACAGAGACCGAGAGAGAGCGGGAAAGGGAGAGAGAGAGAGAGAGAGAGAGAGCAAAGAGCAGTGATGTAAAGTAGGAGGTAAGTAGGCAATATGAGGTGGATGCACATAGAATATAATTAAAAGAGTTAAGAGATGTAGAGTCTTTTCTCCAAGGCCAGAGCTTTATTCTAATGTGCCAAGTTCTAGGATGATGGGCCCAAGTCATAGTTTCAGGAAGAGACAATTCTGGGACATAGACAGGAGTTTCATTCAGAGAAACACCTGGTCATGGTGATTGCATCTTTCAATTGTCACACACCCACACACACACACACACACACACACACACACACACACACACACACACACACACACACACACACACACACACAAAGCCTGCTATAAATGCATGAGCATCATGAAGATGTGCCATTTATGTCACCTGACATATTAAGAGAGAGCAGGAGAAAGACAGAGAGAGAAGAGACAGAGCGAGAGAGAGATAGAGAGAGAGAGAGAGACACACACACACACACACACACACGCACACACACACACTGATTCTCTCACCGGTTCGCTGTCGGAGCAGCCGGCCGGGTTACAGGCCTTCAGCTGGTAGCTGTACTCCCTAAAGGGCCTGATCCCGCCCACATCGGTGAAACTCTGGTCGGCGCCGCGGTAACGCTCCTGTCCGTCACGCAGGATGACGTAGTGTGTGATGTCACCTGGCGGGGAGGAGGGAGGTCGATGGAGGAGAGACCACGTTAGGCTGAGCATCAGATGACCCTCACAGGTGTAGACCAACTCGACCTCTCTTGTTCCCTCACCTGAAGAACTGGTCACCTGATTCAACAACCTAGTGATGGTTATTGATCTAGCTTTGATCGAAAAGGACTGAACTCAGAGGAAGAAGGAGCAGGTACGAGTCCGGCCCGTTGATCATGGGAGCCAACAGGGCATCTTCAGACATTGGGAATCAAACCGAGTACCTTTGGTCTGGGAGTATGTGTGTTGTGCGTCCTGGCACTTGATGTACGCACTTATTGTATGTTTCACTTCCTTGCACTTAACAATAGCACTTAGCATCCTGTAGTGTCTCATCCTAGCTATCTCTGTTGTATACGGGGAATGGGTTAACCTGGCGATGGTTAGTGCTTGGCACTTGGTTCTATGGACATCCTTACTGTACCGACAGCGATTTGGAAGAGTGAACCTGACGAAGCAACAGCGGAACGTGACGTTCACAAAATAAATCAGCAAATCAGCTTATACCAGTGGGCGGTGATTTAACACTTCTTTGACTTGATAAGCCATTTATTCTTGTTACTGTTTCTTCTGAAAAATAGACTTATTGTAAGTCGCTTTGGATAAAAGCGTCCGCTAAATGCCCTCAATGCTAATGTGAATGTGTCAACCAGTCCCTCCAGAAAAATGCGAAGGAATATTTTGCGCGGAAATTGGCTAACAAACCGTTGGGCCGGGCGGGGGCCTGCCAGTGCAGCTGGAGCACGTCGTCCCGGGCCCCCAGGCGGCTCCAGCGGGGCGGGGCCACCCCCCAGGGCCTCTCCTCGCTGGTGGTCACCGCGGCAACGCCACTGGAGCCCCGCCCAAAGCTGTTCCAGGCCCTCAGGCTGTACTGGTAGGAGGTGAACGGCTCCAGGGACGAGTCTGGGGGCCCGGCGAGGGCGGACGGCACCGAGGGGGGATCCAGGGATGAGAAGGAGAGGGGAGGGGAGGGAGGGAGGGAGGGATGGAGAAACGACAGCAGCAGTTAAAGAATCATGAACTACAGGAGGCTTTAGAGGAGGCGGGCTCATACTTTTCAAACTTTTCGTTTGCTGTTTTTCTTTTTAATCAAATTAAATTCTATTTGTACAGCCCTTAATCACAGCTTCACTCTCAAAGGGCTTAACGAGCAATATATTTATGACAGCCCCCTGACCCTAAACCCCCCCGAGGGCACGAAAAAAGTGTTACTAAAAAAACTCGCTGAACTGATCACGTTCTGATTAGTTAGTGTATGAGAAAGCATTTGGAAGAAACAATGTATTGCAGAATTAATTTTTGTCCTGCGTGTTGCTTAAATCCGAACTACGACCCCGGTCGTAGGAAAACGACAAGATATTGGGATTGGAGTCTGGAAACACAGATCTGTGTGTGTTAGAGTCTGGTGGTCCGGACCGGAGATCGCTGCACGCTGGCTGATAGATTCGCTATGGTGGTGCTTGTGCTTTCCAGATGATACTTTACGACATAAAATAACACTTTCTTTAGGTGCGGTGGAACTATAAACCCCAGCAGCCAATAGCACCTGTGTCTGGCTCGGCGTGTGCAGCCGCAGTATAAAGATGTCCCAGGACGCCCGACATATGGACTATCACTGTTGGCTAATCCGAGTGGTGACAGATCTTTAACCGCCCCCGCGGACAACTTTAGAGAACGCCGCTGAAATATTCCCCGGCAGACTGACGGACACCGACGTGTTGTTTTAAGGAGAGCTGAGGGAGTTGGGCGGTAAAACAGAGTCGCTTTAAACACCGATCAGGGACTCTTGTCTTTACTGCCCGGGTATGGTAAAACACACACACACACACACACACATATACACACACACACAAACACACAAACGTCCATGTGTACACACACGCACACACACACACACACACACACACACACACTCACAAATGTTAATGTGCAGACACACACACACACACACACACACACAAACACACACACACACACAAACATGTATGTTGTGTGCACACATGTCTAATTGCACGTGTACATATTTAAATGTATTTTCTTTTGCTGGATAAATGTTGTGTTTAACGTTTGCAGGCAGTATGGCTCCTCTGAGTGTAAGGTCTGAGGATAATATGGCTATCCTTCATGAGCGTGTGTAATCTGTCTGTTTGGGTCTGTGTCCATGTGTTTTTATGTGTGTTAATGTGTGTGTGTGTGTGTGTGTGTGTGTGTGTGTGTGTGTGTGTGTGTTAATGTATGTGTGTATTAGTGAGTGTGTGTGTGCTAATGTATGTGTGTGTTAGTGTGTGTGTGTGTGTGTTAGTGTGTCTGTGTGTGCATGTATGTTAATGTGTTTGTGTGTTAATGTGTGTATGTGTGTGGGTGTGTGTTAATATCTGTGTGTGGGTGTGTGTGTTAAAGTGTGTGTGTGTGTTTTAATGTGTGTGTGTGTGTATGTTTTAATGTGTGTGTGTGTTTTAATGTGTATGTGTGTGTGTGTGTTTTATTGTGTGTGTGTTTTAGTGTGTGTTTTAATGTGTGTGTGTGTTTTAATGTGTGTGTGTGCGTTTTAATGTGTGTGTGTGTGTGTGTGTGTGTGTGTGTGTGTGTGATAGTGTGTGTGTGTAACATCTGGTGTATGGTGGGGAGGCGACAGCTTTATGTGCCTCTGCCCAGATGGTGTCACAGCATCGCCTAGAAACACTCTCATCCTCACCGCCCCACGCCACCAGGTCCCACACACACACACACACACACACACACATACACACACACACACACACACCCTCCAAGAGACACACAGGTTGGGCTGGATTAAGATGCAGCACACAGTCGCATGTGCAATCGCACATATGCATAAACTTAATGGCGTGATGTCATCATCACACAGGCCGTCATGTAGAACACGCCGTGGTGCGCACACACACACACCGTGGTGCGCACACACACACACCAAGACAACGCAACGCTTCCACCCACGGAGGAACCAGGATGAAGAGCTTTATACCCACGCATAGTCACAGAGGAAAACGTGTGCTGTATACACACACACACGCACGCACGCACGCACGCACGCACGCACGCACGCACGCGCGTGGCCACCAGGTAAGCAGCAGAAGTAGAGCACGTCATCCCAGAGTTGTAATTATAAAGAAGCCAATGCTCAGTGGGGGGGGGGGGGGGGGGGGGGGCACGCAACGGACATTACCGTACAGCAGCAGCTGTGTGTGTGTGTGTGTGTGTGTGTGTGTGTGTGTGTGTGTGTCATCTGAGGCACATTTTATTACCAAGTGTGAACAGGATATCAGTGTTTGAGACACACGCACAAGCATAGACACAGACAGACACACACACAGACACACAAACACACACACACACACAGACACACACACACGAACACACACACACACACACACACACACACCCTGAGAGCCAGTACCTGTGTGTGTGAACACATGGGCGTCCCCGCTGTAGACCACCTCTTCCAGAGACGGACAGAGGCCCGGGCTGCCAGGCCCAGACCAGGGGGACGGGTCGCCCTCCTCCCCTGCCCTTGGGGCTCCGTCGGCGGCCTCCGTCCTCGGCGCCGTGGGCGCGGGGTTGGCCGTGGCGGCGGCGTGTGCGCGCGAGGCGTTGGGGAGCGCGTGCGCAGTCAGGACCCATGTGCAGGCGGTCAGCGACGGGTCCACGTCACAGGCCCCGCAGTAGGACGTGGAGGCCGAGGCCACCGGGCACAAGGAGGAGCGCAGACACTGGGGCTGCAGAGGGGGAGGAGAGGAGGAGGGAGGGAGGAGGAGAGGAGAGGAGAGGAGAGGAGGAGGGGGAGGAGAGGAGGAGGAGGAGGAGGAGGAGGAGAGGAGGGGGAGGGGGAGGGGGAGGAGGGGAAGGGAGGAGGGGGAGGAGGAGGAGAGGAGGAGGGGGAGGAGAGGAGGGGGAGGAGAGGAGGAGGAGGAGGGGGAGGAGGGGGAAGAAGAGGAGGGGAGGAGGAGGAGAGGAGAGGGAGGAGGAGGAGGAGAGGAGGGGAGGAGGAGGGGAGGAGGAGGAGGGAGGGAGGAGGAGAGGAGAGGAGGAGGAGGAGAGGAGAGGAGGAGGAGAGGAGGAGAGGAGAGGGGGAGGAGGAGGGGGAAGGAGGGAGAGAGGAGGGGGAGGAGGAGGAGGAGAGAGGAGGGGGAGGGAGGAGGAGGAGGAGAAGGAGAGGAGGAGGAGGGGGAGGAGAAGGAGGGAGAGGTGGGGGAGGAGGAGAGGAGAGGGGGAGGAGGGAGAGAGGAGGGGGAGGAAGGAGGAGGAGGGGGAGGAGGGGGAGAGAGGAGGAGGGAGAGGGAGAGGGAGAGAGGAGGAGGAGGAGGGAGGGGAAGAGAGGAGGGGGAGGGGGGAGGAGGAGGAGGAGGAGGGAGAGGAGGAGGAAGGAGAGGGAGAGGGAGAGAGGAGGAGGGGGAGTAGGAGGAGGGAGCAAGAAAGAAGCCATTTATTAAAGAAGGAGAAGTGCTATATGATTAAGAACGCTGGCAAGAGGGAGATCAATACCTGAATGAAGAGGCCAGGTGTGGCCCGGTCGGCACAGACGTGGCGCTGTGCGTCGTAGCCAATTCCGTTGCAGCACTCTTCTTCCTGGTGGATGACCTTTGACCCACAGCAGCGCAGGGAGACGGTGCTGTTTCCAGCAGGGTGCATGCTGGGAAGTCCGTCTCGGCCCTCGCAGCAGAGGGAGGTGGAGGAGTTGACGTAGACCTGACCACAGCAGACGAACCCTGGAGGGGGTCAGACCACAGCGGAAAACTTGCATTCTTTTCTTACCCGTAACAATCGACTTTAACCTAAAATGAATCAAAAGCCAAACGATGCTCATCCATAAAAACAATGTCTTCAAATTATTCATTATTCCTTCTTATTTCATCTTCAAGAAAACCCACTTCTTTCATCACACTTCCAGCCGCCCGTCCATAATTCACAAACCCAATCCTTCCCCAAAGTGTACATTCTCACAATATATATTTGTCTTCTCTTCTTGCCGCCATCTTTCATCCTCCTCCGTCTTCGGTTAATCAAATCAGACCGAGTGCATTCCTCCTGTCTTTTCATCTGCTCCCCCCTCTCCCCTCCTCTCCTCCTCTCCTCCGGTTAAACCGACCCGCTCATTGCTACCAGAGAGGACCGGAGAGAGCTGCCATTGCTGACAGTGATAGGTGAGGCCTGTCTGCCACGGCTTCACCTTCAGCAGCAAGGTGACATTTTAAACACCTCCTATCTCCCCCTCTTCTCCCTGTAAACTCGCCGCGGCTGATTATCAAATCCCCGGCGCTTCTCTCCGTGTCCCCGAGCACTTCCTATTTCCAATTCAAATAACTTAAGTCGCTCGGAAAGATTGACAAATCAATCCCGTTTTAATACATAGGGGGCTTTTAAGTAGTGAGTACAGAAAAGATGTAATAAGGATGTTCTTATTGCATTCTGTTGGTAGAAAAAAATAGGAAATGGAGGCAGAGAGGGCTTGTCATGCTGTAGCTCGATCCTGCTGAAGTCCTACAGCGCCTGATAATGTTGTCACATTGGAACCATCGCATTCTCTACAACAATCCGGGGAAAGTGCTGGCCTATTGGCTCCACCAACACAACCAACAAGGCGCAAGGCACAACAGTGAGCCAGACCTGTTGGAGGTCGCTGGCAATTGCATTGTCGGATCAAGTTTGACGTTGGCGTTCGGATTCAATTTTGGCCAACTTCGTCCGACCCTGGGCGAAAGACACACCAATGAATCGACCCTAGCTAAAGAATAATTTGGTACAACTCCACGTACACCACCTCCCAGGCGCCCGTCCCTCTGATTCATGTTGCAGCATCACAGAATCCGCATTGTCTCCTGCAACACGTTGTTGTTTCAAAGCTATCTCCCCCAGCCACTAGAAACCATTGAAACACATTAGCATTGTCCCGGCTCTGAAAATAAAAATACAATGAAAAATGTCAAGAGTCTGAGTCTGAGAAGAAGGAGGAAGGTTTCCATGGCTAGGACTGGATGTTATCGTCCCGGTCATCTAAACAGCCCCAGGTATGCAGCACATTGCTCTCAGCGGTTAAGGAGGCCTCATCTCCCCCCAGCTGGTGGTAACCTTTTATTTGACTGCAGACATTAAACACAGAGTCGTTCCCTGCTTCCTTCCAGGGCCCGGCCCTTTAACAGAGCTGCAGCTAGTTGCCGAGTGATGAATGGCTAATTGTTTAACGCCCTCATCAGCGTTCATCCCTTGCAAAGATAAAACGTCATTAATTTAAACACCCCGTTTCACTCGAGGGCCGGGAAAAAAAACAAAATAATAAGACGTAAAAACGGCACACAGAGCCCCCCCCCCCTCCCCGCTCCCCGCCATCCCACTTCAGCCACGCTCGCCGCATCCATCACGTGCACTGCATGACAGGAGCATGCACGTGTGTACGTGTGTGTGACATAAAGGCAGTGTGACGGCTGCTAACTCACTTAGCGGCGGCAGCTGTTGCAGTGCCAGGGGTTGGTCGCCAATTCCCCCAGCGCTTTACTTCAGCTTCAATGACGCGCAAACAAACAGCTCAACACTTTTCCAAAATAGCTCCTCTCCCTCCCTCCCTTCCTCCCTCCTTCCTCCCTCCCTCCCTCTGCCCCTTTGATCCTCCATCCTCCCGGACACCCATCCCTCTGCTCTTCGCGTTCCCTGTTTCCCCTTGTCCTGTCTCTTTCCTGTCCTCATTCCTCACCCTCCTCGATCGGTGGTTGAACGTGTACATTTTGTACGATCATTTGGTCTTTCTGTCCGTTCGTCCATCATTTCTGCATGCATCCATCTCGCACACTACCTTTTCTCCCAGTGTTGTGTCCTGAAGTTTACGAGCTCTCCCATTCCTCTCTACTGCAGCCTCCTGTGTGCCTACCTTGACAATGTGTGCATTATCACGCGTCTATTTTACTCCCATTAGCCCGGGTACTTTCTGGCTTTCATCTTCTCCCCCGACGCACCAAGGCCCCTCCTCTCTCCCCCTCTCTCTCTCTCTCTCTCTCTGTCTCTCTCATTCATTCATTCATTTTTTACTCACCCTCTTTCTCCTGATTTGCCTCTACTCCTATAACCCTCATTGACTCCCCTGCTGTCTTGTGTCCTGGCTTCATATCTAATACTACTTCAGACTTCTAGGAATCAGTTTGTCTCCACCCCTTTCCCGGCCTCCTAAGCTAGCATTCTGCACTCTTTTTTTGGTTTATTTTGCTCATGCTAAACTTCACTACTTTCCATATAAGCCCTTCAGCAGGGATTCTGTTTCTGTCTTTATAATCAGTGTGTGTTTGTGTGTGTTTGTGTGTGTGTGTGCGTGAGAGCATTTGTGCGACTGCATGTTTGTGTACGTGAGCGCGTATGATTGTGTGTGCGTGTGTGTGGAAATGCTGCTGTGTCAACATAAAGTCTTTCGCTTTGTTAAACTCATGTTGTGTGTGTACATATGTATCTGTGCGTTTATGTTTGTGCTGACGCACGCACGTGCATACACACACGTACACACACGCGCACGCGCGGGCGATAGCGGTAACAGCGTTTTAACACGTACCTCTTGTTTTCCAGGCTCGGCGGCAGAACGCTCCCACCCTAATCTTCAGATTTACGTTGGATTTGCATACATTGGTTAATAGCGCCGGGGAGAGGGGCCGCCAACACAAGGTGCTTAGGCAACGGGAATTATTATTAGGGCTTCAGTCATTCCACTTAATGATAAGTCAATATTTAGCCCCGCCAATGAACTACTGATAAAAATGTGTGCTGTGGATTAGGGTGATCCGCACACTCTAGGACAGCAAACCCTCCCCCCGCCCGCCCGCCACAACTTTAAACAAACCAAACAGCCCATAATACCTGAATATATTACATGGAGACGGAACACGGTGTGGAGGAGAGGAGGACCAAAGAGAGGCCGATCGCTGTTCGAGGACATGGGAGCGCTCACCGAAAGAGAGGAGCTCTCTGTCTTCAAGACAGGGAGGGATGGGGAGAGAGAGAGAGAGAGAGAGAGAGAGAGTGAGAGAGAGAGACACAGAGAGAGAGAGAGAGAGAGAGAGAGAGAGAGAGAGAGAGAGACACAGAGAGAGAGAGAGAGAGCGAGAGAGCGAGAGAGAGACAGAGAGAGAGCGAGAGAGAGACAGAGAGAGAGAGAGAGAGAGAGAGAGAGAGAGAGAGAGAGAGACAGAGCTCTATATAAAGTGAGAGAGAAAGAGAAAGAGAGAAAGAGAGAGAGAGCGAGGAAGAGAGAGAAACACACACACAGAGACAGACAGAAACGGAGAGAGGGGAGAATAATGTGCATAGATGGATGCACCTGACCATACCTTAGCATACAGTGAACTCTCCCACACAGAACCAAAGACAAATGCACGCGAGCACTTTTCAAAGTCATCAGTATCCTCTAGTAGCAATTTAGCGGCTGGTTTTACTGAATGTGCGTACATGCATATACACGCAGATATTAGGGGCCGGAACACTGCGGGGCCCTCGGGGGCCCGACTGTACGCCCTGTCGAGGAACCAAATCACATTGGATTGACTTTCTCACACAGAGCACTGGGTTCTCCTGTGTATACATGGATGGGTGACGCGCACACACACAAACACACACACACACGCACGTACACGCGCCATCACAGAGAGTATAAGCACCAGAAGACCGGTTGTCCTCTTGTCTGTCTCCGGCTCACGGCCCCTCCTCAACAACATTACAACAGCTGTGTGTGTGTGTGTGTGTGCGTGTGTGTGTGTGTGTGTGTGTGTCTGTGTTTATGTTTACTATGCATAGTTGTATCAGAGGGGAGTTGTGCATGAGGAAAGTTTTAAATAGTAGTGGATGTCATAAATTGAGCACCTGTATTTGTGTGTGTGTGTGTGTGTGCGTTTATGCGTGTGTGTTTATCGAGCTACTTGGAAGGCAGTTGCATTCATCATTCTGTAGGGAATAACCCAAAGTGAGATGCTGTCTGTGTATATACCTGAAAGTACAGGTACAGGCATAGTACAGGACACATCCCCATCATAACTTCAAACCATCTGTGTCATACGTATCTACCATGTATCTAAATGCTCATCATGATGTAAATGCTGTATAGGGCTATCTGCAAAACACAGAGAAAGACAGAGGGGAGAACGAAAGATTGAGTGCAATTTCAGCCTGGGAAGACTAAACAAAGACAGGAGGATACAGGGAGCAGGAGTGGGACAGAGGCAACGGATTCCTAAAGGAAACCCACATGCTACAAATGACTGAGGCTCTGATCTGCATGATGGATCATGTCCGCCTACTGCCAACCCCCTGCAGGCCACTAGAGGAACTACACACTATTCCCAAACAGGCGGTCATGAAGTCAGCTCGATGTGTTGACTTAAATTAAAATATGAAAAAACCATGACAGCCTGAAGTCCAATGATATTAAGACCCACGTGGACACACAGACACCTTAACTCCCGTCCAGTTCATTGGTAGGATGAGGTGCCAATGATTAAGGTGAATCTAATTGGGGAGCCATCATCATGAAGTGGTTAGGATAGAGGGCCTCAGTGTCCGCTTCTGTTCAGAGGCTTCTGAAGCAGGCTGGACAGCACTACTGTCGGCTGGACGCTCATGACCACTGATCATAGTACACTGTGTACACACACGCACACTTTACTCACACACGCTGTGTACATGAACACAAACACACACACACAGGCTCAAACAAACACACACACGCAGGCACACAGGCTCAAACAAACACACCCATGCAGGCACACACAAACTCACACACACACACAGTGCGCACACGTTCAGCCACACACTTTAGATACGGGCTAGCGCATGCTTAATACAAACGTTTTCAAACTGAACTAGGGTTATGCAGACGGTTTTGTTTACAACTATTGGTGCAAAACACACAAATGAACACCCTACAAATGGAGGAAACTCAATTAATGTGGGCAAGAAATGAAACTGGCAACACACGCACAGTCAATCTGACTCCAAGTCCAAGTCATAAAATTAGACCACGCACACATGTATTCAGACACACACACACACACACACACACACACAGTCTAAACTCCACAAGACTGGCAGTGATCTGGCTTAACTACGAGGATAATTTCCCTCCAGCGAATGGCCACTGTGCCCTTGAAAAACATATTTGGTTATTACTTTCTCCCCCTCTCTTTTTTTCCTGTTAGCATCATCACAGCCATTTCCATCAGGCGCTCTGATGGTGTGGCGCTGCGCTAAGATAACACCCACCACCGCCAGGCTTTTAACACTTAGAACTGGTGAAAAGGGATATTCAGATTCGTCCTTGAACGTTTGGATGGAGGGAAGGGGGTGTTGGGGGGGAGAGGATGCAGGAGAGAAGGGAGGGAGGGGGGGGAGGAGAGAGGGGAGGACCCAGACTTTAGGGGGGAGAGGCGAACGAGCGCGGGGGAGAGATTAGCGGAGCGGCCGCAGAGAGACGCGGGGAGGCAACAGTTAGCAGGAGGAGTTAAGGAGGGAGATAACTTTAAGGAGTGTGTGTGTGTGTGTGTGTGTGTGTGTGTGTTGTCTAATTACTGCACACACACACACATACACACACACAAACACGCACACACCCAACACACACTGCGGCCGGAGACTTAAGGAGAGTTATGGGGCCACGGGGGGCCGGAGACAGCAGACATTCCTCCAAACATCATCTAAGCCCACCCTGGACATCGTTCACATAAAGCAGGAGGGCCGCGTGACAGCGTGAGTGAGAAGGAGGTTTAAACGCACACCTGAGACCCCGCGCAGGAACCGGGAGGAATAATGACACTGTCAGACGGCTCAGTCACTCCTTCTCTTCTCAAACTCGAACAGGGTGGTCTGGTGGTTTGGGGGTTCGAATCCCAGACCGGAGGTTCTGGGTTTGAACCCTGTTGTCAACATTCTAGCTGCT
>NC_136938.1:27563570-27571070 GCF_949987615.1 Pollachius pollachius | reverse complement strand
CAGGCCTCTGTCCACCAGGCGGCCCCCGCAGCACCGGGCCCCGTGGGCGTCGTGGAGGGCCCCCCCGCAGCACAGCTGGGCCCCCCGCTGGGAGAAGGGGGCCCCGCCGCAGCAGCCATCCCCCACCCCCACCGACACACGGCCCTCTGTCAGGTCAGGGCAGCAGTGGTCACCTGGAGGGGGGGGGGGGGGGGGGAGACGGAGGGGAGGAGAGGAGAGGGGAGGGAGAGAGGGGGAGGGGGAGGAGAGGAGAGGGGAGGGAGAGAGGGGGAGGGGGAGGGGAGGAGAGGGGAGGGAGAGAGGGGGAGGGGGAGGAGAGGAGAGGGGAGGGAGAGAGGGGGAGGGGGAGGAGAGGAGAGGGGAGGGAGAGAGGGGGAGGGGGAGGAGAGGAGAGGGGAGGGAGAGAGGGGGAGGGGGAGGGGAGCAGAGGGTGAGGGAAGGAGGGTGGAGGGAGAGAGGAGAGGTAGAGAGGGGGAGGGGGAGGGGAGGAGGGGGAGAGCAGAGGGAGAGAGGGGGAGGGGAAAGGAGAGAGGGTGAGGGAAGGAGGGTGGAGGGAGAGAGGAGAGGTAGAGAGGGTGAGGGAAGGAGGGTGGAGGGAGAGAGGAGAGGTAGAGAGGGGGAGGGGGAGGGGAGGAGCGGAGGGAGAGAGGGGGAGGGGGAGGAGAGGAGAGGGGAGGGAGAGAGGGGGAGGGGGAGGGGAGGAGGGTGAGGGAAGGAGGGTGGAGGGGGAGGGGAAAGGAGAAAGGGGGAGGGGGAGGAGGTTGGAAGGAGAGAGGAGAGGTAGAGAGGGTGAGGGGGAGAGAGAGGAGGGAGAGAGGGGGAGGGGAAAGGAGAGAGGGTGAGGAAAGGAGGGTGGAGGGAGAGAGGAGAGGTAGAGAGGGTGAGGGAAGGAGGGTGGAGGGAGAGAGGAGAGGTAGAGAGGGGGAGGGGGAGGGGAGGAGGGTGGAGGGAGACAGGAGAGGTAGAGAGGGTGAGGGAAGGAGGGTGGAGGGAGAGAGGAGAGGTAGAGAGGGACGGGGAGGGGAGGAGGGGGAGGAGCGGAGAGAGAGAGGGTGAGGGGGAGAGCAGAGGGAGAGAGGGTGAGGGAAGGAGGGTGGAGGGAGAGAGGAGATGTAGAGAGGGGGAGGCGGAGGGAGAGAGGGGGAGGGGGAAGGAGAGAGGTTACAGAATGAAGCGAAGATGAAAAGTGAGAAAGAAACAGAGTAGAGAGGAAGAGGAGGAAGAAGAGGGAAGAAGTTTAAACCAGAGTTCATCTAGATTCTGCATAGCCTCCCCAATGTAATGTAAATAGAAAGAAAACCATATTTAGATTGTTGATTGTATATTTAGGTCTCAAAAGAAAGAGTTTATGGCAGTAAAAAGTCTGACGGACGAAGTCAGGCACTGAATGAACACATGATTGTGGCGGGAACTCACTGGTGTTCATGGCGACATAATACCCTGCACAACACTGGTGGCCAGGCAGGAGTGGGAGGAGCTTGTCTCCGCAGCAGACAGAGTGGGAGGAGTTAGCGGAGAGCAGGTATTGTCTCCCACAACACTGGTGATGGACCTTCCTCGTGTATAACACCCCATCACAACACACCTGCACACACACACACACACGCACCCCCCCCACACACACAGACACACACAAGCACACACAAAGAAAAACTAAATAAATATATTTGGTATATTTGGTACTGTATTCGATAATCATATTGCAGAAATTAATAGCTTGCCCTGTCTTATAAAGAACATAACAGAGATGTTGTGTGTGTGTACAGCGAAGTACAGAGTCAGTGAGTTTTTCTTGGTTACGGTTTGTCTGGCTGTCAATGACGTCAGCACGGTAGTACACAATATTCACCATACATATGATAAAGTCAGTGTGTGTTTGTCTGTGTGACGGTGTGAAGGAGTATACACTTCAATATAATCATCAGCTTCCGTCCAAATATACCTTATTAACTTTCACATATACGGCCATACTCAAAAGTATGGCCGTTAAGTTTCTATCCCCCACAATAAAAACAAAGTTAGAAACTAAACACAACTCTATACAAAATCAGAACTTGTCAGACTCAGTTGAGACTGTTACTCTGTGCCTGGCGTGTGTGACGTCAGTCTGTGTGTGACGTCTGTCTATGTGTGAGGTCAGTCTGTGTGTGACGTCGGTCTGTGGCTGACGTCTGTCTGTGTGTGACGTCGGTCTGTGACGTCTGTCTGTGTGTGACGTCTGTCTGTGTGTGACGTCGGTCTATGTGTGAGGTCAGTCTGTGTGTGACGTCGGTCTGTGACTGACGTCTGTCTGTGTGTGAGGTCAGTCTGTGTGTATCGTCGGTCTGTGACTGACGTCTGTCTGTGTGTGAGGTCAGTCTGTGTGTGAGGTCAGTCTGTGTGTGAGGTCAGTCTGTGTGTGACGTCGGTCTGTGACTGACGTCTGTCTGTGTGTGACGTCAGTCTGTGTGTGAGGTCAGTCTGTGTGTGAGGTCAGTCTGTGTGTATCGTCAGTCTGTGACTGACGTCTGTCTGTGTGTGACGTCGGTCTGTGTGTGAGGTCAGTCTGTGTGTGACGTCGGTCTTTGACTGACGTCTGTCTGTGTGTGAGGTCAGTCTGTTTGTGAGGTCAGTCTGTGTGTGGTCAGTCTGTGTGTGAGGTCAGTCTGTGTGTGACGTCGGTCTGTGACTGACGTCTGTCTGTGTGTGACGTCGGTCTGTGACGTCTGTCTGTGTGTGACGTCAGCCTGTGTGTGAGGTCAGTCTGTGTGTGACGTCGGTCTTCGACTGACGTCTGTCTGTGTGTGAGGTCAGTCTGTGTGTGAGGTCAGTCTGTGTGTGAGGTCAGTCTGTGTGTGAGGTCAGTCTGTGTGTGAGGTCAGTCTGTGTGTGAGGTCAGTCTGTGTGTGCGCGAGCGGAACACAGCCCCAGATCAGCCGTCCTGTTGCAGGAGGACATGGGTCACAGACCGCAGGTGGGTCTGCAGACCAGTGGATGAATCACCTGTGTCTCCGGCTGGAAGCAGGCCGCTCCACACACAGCCTGGAGGATGGGGCACTGCAGGTAGGAGCAGGAGACCGGCTCTCCTCCAGCTCCTGACGACGCCCCCGCAGAGGTCATGACCCCCAACCCCTCGTCACACGGCCTGAGAGCGCGTCTGAGGAGCTCATAGCCCAGCATGATGCCACTGGGACGGGCCGGAGCCGACCAGTACAGCCTCACTGCCCTGGAGGGAGGAGAGGGAGGGGGAGAGAGAGAGAGAGAGAGAGAGACAGAGAGAGAGACCGAGACCGACCGACAGACAGACAGACAGACAGACACAGAGAGAGAGACAGACAGACAGAGAAGGAGAGAGTCAGACAACATCTTTCCTTCAGATTAAAACAGAACTCCAGGCATCCTGTCGAGGCAAAGCCTACACATGTCCCCCCCCCCACACACACACACACGTCTTAAGCGCATACACAAACCAACACACACACACCCCGACACACGCTTTGTCCACAGGGGACTTCCTGTACACGGGCTGATCTGGCCAGAGGTGAGTTACTGTGTCAGGGTGTTTCCATCCGTGTGTTTTTCATACACTTCACATATTGATTTTCCTCTTTTTCATCAATGACAGCTTTCGCGCGGGCCGGTGTAGTAACACTCGGGCTCCACTCCCAGCCACGCCTGGCTCCAACACAGCCCACAAATCATTGCTCCCGGTGGGCATGGGAGGTCAGCGGCGCGCGGGGCCGGCGGCCGAGGTTCAGGCAGTGCCGCGCCGTTCGTAGGAGCGCTCAGTAAATCAACGCGCATTCATCCTTTCGCAGGGTCACAATGCGACCTTTTATTGCGTAACCGAAACAGCAAAATAAATTAAACTCATCTGAAACAGAAAACTCGCTTCATCTCGTAATGCGGTTGAACATCGTTTGCCCTTCCGCTCTCCAGCCAAAACACCTGTGCTCAGGTGACGTCTACATATAGAGTTACCACCCCCTGACATCTTCATAATCATTTCACGTCAACATGATCAATAGTATTCATTATGTTACTCACATGAATATGATAAATATGACATAGGTAAAACACAAATCAGTGTAATGGCTTCAACACCGTTCTTTACGACGGGAATCACACTTATCGCTGTCCAGTAGGCCCTCGTTTACAGTCCTTTTCTATTGATTAGGCAGGCGAAGCAATGATGTGTTTTTTCACGTGCACAATAAATAGACAGAAAGAGAAAGTAGAGGGACACAGTGTGAGAGAGACGCACACAATAAGAAAGGAAGAGAGATTGGGTAGGTAGAGAGAAATACACAATAAGAGAGAGAGACACACACACAGTGTCTGTATGTGTGTGTGTGTGTGTGTGTGTGTGTGTGTGTGTGTGTGTGTGTGTGTTTGTATATCTAAGAGAGAGAGAGAAAGAGGGAGAGAAAGAGAGAGGGGGAGAGAGAGACAGCGAGAGAGAGAGAGAGAGAGAGAGAGAGAGAGAGAGAGACAGCGAGAGACAGACAGAGAGAGAGAGAGAGAGACAGAGAGAGACAGAGAGCGAGAGAGAGAGAGACAGAGAGAGACAGAGAGAGACAGAGAGAGAGAGAGAGACAGCGAGAGAGAGACAGAGAGAGAGAGAGAGAGAGAGAGAGAGAGAGAGAGAGACAGCGAGAGACAGACAGAGAGAGACAGAGAGAGACAGAGAGAGAGAGAGAGAGAGAGAGACAGAGGGGGGGGCAGTGGCTGACTCTGTGACATTGCGCTGAACCTCACCTGGAGTTGATCACGTGTGCGCGCGGCGCCGCCAGCTCAGCAGGGATGTCCTCCACCGTGGTCGCCTGGGTGACATTACTCTTCACACACGCATACACGGTGCACACCTCCACCTGAGGAGCCACACACACACACAAGCACAGGCGCACACACACGCACACACACCAGCACCCACAGGCATACACAAGCACACACACACACACACCCACACAACCACACCCACACACAGAAAAACGTATAGCCAGGTAAAAATGCAAGCATGACACATCATGCACACATGCGTCTCCCCCTTTGGTGAGGTATGTAGGGTGTGTGTAGGGTGTGTGTAGGGTGTGTGTAGGGTGTGTGTGTGTGTAGGGTGTGTTTAGGGTGTGTGTGTGGGTGTAGGGTGTGTGTAGGGTGTGTGTGTAGGGTGTGTGTAGGGTGTGTGTAGGGTGTGTGTGTGTGTGTAGGGTGTGTTTAGGGTGTGTGTGTGTGTGTAGGGTGTGTGTAGGGTGTGTGTGTAGGGTGTGTGTAGGGTGTGTGTGTAGTGTGTGTAGGGTGTGTAGGGTGTGTGTGTGTGTGTAGGGTGTGTGTGTAGTGTGTGTAGGGTGTGTAGGGTGTGTGTGTAGGGTGTGTGTAAGGTGTGTGTAGTGTGTGTGTGTGTGTAGGGTGTGTGTGTGTAGGGTGTGTGTGTAGGGTGTGTGTGTATGGTGTGTGTGTGTAGGGTGTGTGTAGGTTGTGTGTGTAGGGTGTGTGTGTAGGGTGTGTGTAGGGTGTGTGTGTAGGGTGTGTGTAGGGTGTGTGTAGGGTGTGTGTGTAGGGTGTGTGTAGGGTGTGTGTAGGGTGTGTGTGTAGGGTGTGTGTAGGGTGTGTGTAGGGTGTGTGTGTAGGGTGTGTGTAGGGGGTGTGTAGCCTACCTGGATGTTGTAGATGGTGAACGGCAGCAGACCCTCCATCAGGTAGGAGCCTGCGTCGCCGTCTGCGTGTCCATGGCGACGGTCGTCGAGGTAGAGGTGGTAGGCGGTGATGGCTCCGTTGGGCCTCAGGGGGGATGCCCACAGCACACGCACCGCACTGCTGTTCACCGGGACCACCTCAGGAGAGGACACGCCCTCCGGCTCTGCACACACACACACACACACGCACGCCAAACACACACATGCACAGGAGCGCACACACACACACACACACACACACACACACATGCAAACGCACACAGGCACACAACAACATCAACACACACGGAAGCACGCGCACACACGCACTCACAAACAGATGTGCGCACAGACACACACACACATTCGCGGCACACACACACGTACGCGTGCAGGCACACACGAAAACACACACACAACAGCAAATGCAAACAGGCACACACACACACACACACACACACACACAAACAAACAAACAATGCATGAAGTTAGCACACACTGTACTTAGGTTTGGCCTCGCCTTCAGACCAGAGTGAACACGGTATGAAAGTCATCGGTGCAGCACAGGCTGGGCTGAGTTAGTCAGAGCAGCAGCAGTAGTTTGAGATTGAGAGTCAATGAGAAGAGGCACAGACTGGCAGACTTCTCAGAGATCAAACCACAACATCAGGCTTTGAACCGGCCGGCACTCTGGGAAGTGTGTGTGTTAGCGGATGTGTGTGTGTGTGTGATGTGCATGTTTATGAGAGTGTCTGTGTGATTTGATCAGGAGCAAGAAGAATGGCTTGCGCTTGTGTATGTGTGTGCTGAGGTGTGTGTGTGTGTGTGTGTGTGTGTGTGTTTGTGTGTGCACTGCACGGCGATATGGGGGTATGTCAGTGTGTGCATCTGTGGAGATGTGCATGTGTGTGGAGTTGTGTGTGTGTGTATGTGTGTGTGTTGGCACTGCGCACCGATATGGGAGCATGTAAGTGTGTGCATGCGTGTGTGTGTGTAGCACTGCGTTGATAATGTCATTGAGCTCTAATCAAAAGTAGAGCCATCGCTTCGGTTAAGATAAGTGCATTGGTAGCAAATGAATTGGGTTAACTTCTCTTAGCTAAGTGCATTTTGGCGGTGGATGCTGGGCTGAATATGTATGATTATCTCAGTGCGCTGTCCGCGTTCATTCATTCCTTCTGCTGATAATGTGCTCGTCTTTCCCGAGCTGTCTCCACCTCCCCTCTCTCTCCGCCACTCTTATCCTTAGTTTCTTTTAATTTCAGTCTTGCTGCCAGAACTAGCAGCCAGGAACTGGAGTGCCTCGGAGTCGGTCTCCAATGGAGCCTTCGAATCATCCCTCAATCTGTGATTCAGATAACAAGAACAGTCCTTAAAGCGTGGAAGGTTTCCATTAAAGAGGACTTCGATATGAACGGCCCCACGAGCCGGTCTTAGAGCGAACCCCGCCCTGACAAAACTTGGACGATGAATGAATGAGGAAATACCTACTTTTAGTTTTGTTATTATATATTGATTATTTACTACACTACACACTGGAAAATGTAACATTGCGTACTATTTATATATCTACATTTGGCTTTTTTTTGACATGCAATTTCATCATGTGCAATATTGCTCACTTTTTATTGACTTATTTACTTGACTTTTACTGTTTCTCCGTTTTCTTGTTTGTCTGTTGACTGACTTTGTGATTCACTAAATACCTGAATTTCCCTCAAGGGGATGAATAACGTATCGATCCATCTATCTATCTATAAATAATCTATACATTCAGGATTTGTTCCAAACAGGGACGGCCACACACAGAAGCCTGGATGTCTCTGTCCCCTGTGGGGGGGGGGGA
>NC_136938.1:27536070-27558570 GCF_949987615.1 Pollachius pollachius | reverse complement strand
GCGCTCACGCCTGTTAACGGGCTGCCGCGGAAACAGCGCTCCTATTGGAGGCCCTGACCGGAGGCGGGACGGGAGAGGACGGCGAGGACGACCAGGAAGGGAGCGCACGCGACGGAAGGCCCCGATGAAGACGTGCGGCGCGCACTTAGTTAATGAGCGGCGCCCTGTTAGCGTGTCCTCACAGCGAGGGGCTGTTGGCGTGTTCCGGTGAACTGGGGGTCATTAAAGGAGAAGGGACCACCGGGCGCCCCCCACAGAACGCTAAGGACGCTCCGTCAGGTTACCACGGAGACCCCACGTGACGCCTGAACCACCGCTAAGTAGGAGCGGCGCGCGGCCCTCTCCCTCCCTCCCGTCGCCACGGTTACCTGACGTTGGGTCCGTTGGGCCGGCGGGGGGGCTGCCAGGCCACGGCCAGGAGGGACTCGCTGACGGCCACCACGGCCAGCGGCGCCGGGCCCCCGGGGGCCGAGGCCAGCGTGCGGGAGGGCGTGGCCGGGCTCTCGGTGCAGCCGCCCACGGCGCCGCCCCCCGCGGAGCAGGCCAGCACCGTCACCTGGTAGAGGGTCCAGGGGACCAGGCGCCCCACCGTCACGCTGAGCGGGCCCCCGCCCCCCGCCGGGTGCTGCAGGCGGGGCTGGGGGAGGCGGAGCTCGTAGTCCTGGAGCTCGCCGTTGGCTATCAGAGGAGGCGACCACCTGACCTGGAAGACACAAAGAGGCTCCGTTCATCTCCAGCGGAACACGGGCGGGGCGTCCCTTTGTGGGGAGGGGGGGTGAAGAGCCGGGCTGATACACAGAGAGGGGGATGGGGTCACCGGTGGGGACTGGGGGGGTCCCCTCACCCACCCCTACAACACATCATCATGGAGGATGAACTCCAGGAAGTTACAATATGGGGGGGGGGCGTGTGTGGAAAGG
Source organism: Pollachius pollachius (assembly GCF_949987615.1). Lineage (NCBI taxonomy): Eukaryota > Metazoa > Chordata > Actinopteri > Gadiformes > Gadidae > Pollachius > Pollachius pollachius. The sequence continues at coordinate 27,557,650 of NC_136938.1, read as the reverse complement.
GCAAATACAATTATTCGTGTGTGCATGTGTGTGCCATGGTGTATGCTTCTGCCTGTTTGTGTATGTGTGTGTGTGTGTGTGTTTGTGTGTGCACATTTGTGTGTGTACACATTTGTGTTTGACTGTGTGTGCGTTCGTGTGCGTGTGTGTGTGTGGGTGTGTGTGTGGGGGGGATTTTGTGTGTGTTTGTGCGTGGAACATTGATGTTTGTGCATGAATATGTGTTTGTGTGTGAGGGGGCACACATTTGTGTATGTGCATGCAGGGCTTGGGTTTTAGTTCATGTATACAAATAAAATTACATTGTAAACTTGTATACATATGAGGATAGGTGATACCAGTGAGTTAACACTGGTATCACTGGTATATGTATATTATATTGTGCTTGTGCATCGGCCGTACCTGTCTGTCTTTATTTTACAAAACAACGTTTACGAAAAGATAGATTCCCCAAAATCAAATCGGTGCCATGCGCCTTATTCACAATGACATGTCACACACACGTTTGCACACACACGTACACACACACAAAGGCAAAAATAATGAAAGTAGCCAGTAATGAAATTGCTGCATGCAAAAACAAAAGCATGCAGTGCTGAAGTACAGCGCCTGATCTGGAAACGGTTCAGTGTGTCAGCGTTTCAGAGAGGGGGATGAGAGATACTGGCACCACCTTGATAAACATGCACGTGCACGCACGCATGCACACACACGCAAAACCAAAACAACACACACACACACACGCAAAACACACATGCACACACACCCACACACATATACACCCCCAAACACACACACCAACACACATTACCCTCCCCATATCCCCTTGACTTTATCTATACGTAACGTGGGGTTACACAACAACACCATAATATATAAGAATGCATAAAGCAGCATTGCATTCCCATGCGTTGATGCACTCACACGGTCACAGATTGATGGAGTATAATTCGGTAATGTACAGCAGCTGATGAGGGCTGATCAGGACTAGAGTGAGTTATGGGAGGCGTTGATTAAGAGCTAAATGTTAATCATACTGTTGTGAACGAGCGCTCCGAAAGAGCGTCCCAACCTCCCACCTTGGGCTTGATTATCAGCCGACACTGTGAGACCACCGTGCACACACACACACTCGCACGCACGCGCACGCAAACACACACTCACGCACGCAAACACACACACACACACGCACGCACGCACGCAGGCACACGCAAACACACACACGTGCACGCACGCGAACGCAAACACACACAAAGAGGCACGCACGTAAGCACACGTACACACATGCACGCGAGCACATACACACACACACAAGCACAAACAGGCACACAAACAGGCACACACACACACACACACACACAGAACAACAACAACAGAGCAGGCCGTGAACGGGGTCATGCAGCTCATTTGCCAGAGTGCGTGCGGGTGTGTTTGGTGGAGGAAGTCATTTACAGATTGAATAGCCTGATGTAATCTGGAGATGGTGAAGACAGCAGGCCCTGTGGGTGCTCTGTCGGCGGGGGGGGAGTATCTCTGTGGGGTTGGGGCGTGGGGGTTCCTGTCCAAGAGTGGATAAGACAATAGGCATATAATATAACATACAGTGATATAATGACGTAATATATCACGGTATGGCCCATGGGGGTAGTCTGTGACTTGGAACACCTGACCCAACCTGGCTGAGGAAGAGTTTGGAGCTCGGAGGGAATCAGGGTTTTATAGGGGGGAACTGGCTCTGCGTTTTAAAGGCTGTTTTTATTTTTTAAATGACAGCTCTATTGACCTGATCATCAAATCTTTGTGAGGATGCGACTAAAGCTGAACACTACGCTGAACAGAAGTAATGTAACATCATATTGAGGTGGGAGTAGTTGCAGAGAGAAAAGCATTTCATCATTCAATGAAATCAATTAAAGAGAAATCGACATTCATTTGGTATGTAGGAAAAGTTATGAAGAAGACTGAGGTCTTTAAATAACTAATAATATAATAACTAATTATTTAATTTGAAATTACTATCAAATGAATAATATATACAATCAAATGAAAAAAGGACATTGCCTGGCAACAAGGCAACACTGTTGTTGACTTCGTCTGAATCCAACCTGATATTTATGGAGCAATAAATAATTCCACACCAACGTTAAATTAATATTTGATTTGATAACCATGAATAGGCTATCGGTAACAACATTGGTCATCACTTGCCATCCTCAGATCCTAATGATCCAAAAAGAGATCTAATTTAAGTTGTTTTTCACCATTATAATAATTCTTTCACTGTACTAAAAAACTCAAAGATATTTTCTTAAAGCGACACCGTAAAAGTAGATTTCTCCAACCTAAAGTCTGCATTGACACTGCTGAATTCCGTCTGTGTTGTTGTCTGTCAGGCCATGTCCCCCCCCACCCCTCCCTATGCACATGTTCACAGTAATGTATTCACAGAATTATCAGGGCGGCAGACGAACTAATCACCACTCGCTGTGAATAAACAGCCACACAATAACAGGGTGGCACGCTGCCATACACACACACACACACACGCAGGCAGAGTCAGGCAAAGATTAAGGAAACAATTAAATACACAAACCCTAAAACAAATCCTCTGCTCCAGTCCATCACTGTAAAGTGAGAGAGCCACATACTACATCATACATCAGAGCCCATACTATCAGGATTAAAGTTTATTGTAGAATAAAGGTGTAAATAACAGCATGTTTTACTATGGTAGCGCATGGCTTGGTTTGGTTAAGACCGTGAACGTTTTTTAAACTACCAAACAGCCTGTCTTATGCCCGCCTTTTTCCCGGCACGGTCCGCGCATTTACACTGACCGAGGTAATAAACCGGCTTGATCTCGCACCCCAATTTACCCTCCCGGACCCAACACATATTGGCGTTTTCATTTTGATGTAAATGCGATTTCGCAGCTTCGCAGTTCCGGGGGCGGGACCAGGGTAGAGGTGTCGCTGCGTTGTCTACACAGAGACAACGCAACGATATCAACATGAGTAGATCTAACTGGAGAGACGGTGAAATCGGCGAGCTGCTGACCATCATGGGAGAGAAGGTGATGCAGTCGCAATCAACAGAGAAGTTGAAAGATGGTGCGATCTACGAGAAAGACGCAGAGGAACTTTCCTTACAAGGCTTTCGTCGGGATAAAAAACATGTGGTCAGCAAAATAAAGAATATTGGCGTTTTTGCACTAAACAGTTAATCGCGTTTGTAGCCTACACTCAGATTTATTCTCCTTCTTGCAAGCGAGTGGCTTGAATAATAAAACAAAATGCAAATTATGCTAAAGAATATGCATATAGGGTTGGGATTCACGAGACAATGATATCTTTGTAAATATCTTCGGGACTCATAAAGAGATTGAAAAGCTTTGAAAGGTCCCATAAGGTCCTGTATATACTCAAAACAGTGAGCTGCCATATTGGCCATGAAAGAGTGCGCCCAGTCATTCATCATGCATTCATTGTCCATTTATTCCATACATTCCACTTATGCATATTTAGCATTACGTACAAATCTCATATGCTGTGGATAAAATGTGAATGGGTAAAAAGTTCAAAGTTGAAGAAGAAGGGAGAAGAGAAAGTGAAAGAGTGAAAGAGTTGTAATTAAAACTGTAAGAAACATTAAAACATGTCATCAGAAGACGAATGAAAAACACCAGCAGGAGAGGGGAGAGGATGGGGTGAGGGCGGTGAGAGGGGGAGAGAGGGGGAGTAAAACACAGGGTGGACGGGAGAAGGGGGAGTGATATGCAATGTGTAGATATGTGTATAAAAACTCCCAAATCCCGGGAACACTCAAGGGCAGCAGCGAGCCAGCGCACGGCGAGCTCGACGGTCCAATTAGCAACGACTACGAAGGAACACTCCTCCTCCCGACCTCCGACCCCTAAAGCTGTGGCGCTACAGAGACGACAGGGGTGTGTCTGGAATGATGACGAGCATTAGCATTTACCAGGAGCTAGCACGGGCTAACTCCACTCTGTGTGCGTGCGGGCGTGCGCGTGCGTGTGTGTGTTTGTGTGCGGCAACACACACCTCGTCTGTGATATATTGTTCGATTTTCATTTAAATGGAATGAAGTTGGGTTTGCTGATGCTGGAACTAAACTGTGGCCCCTCCTTTAAAATGGCGGACAGGAAGGAGGTCTACTTAGACAGGGTCGTCACCCCGCATGTTTCCTGAAGGGGACCTTGAGCTAAGTGTGAGATTCAGTCTCATTAAAACCAAACAGGGAGAGAGAGAGAGAGAGCGAGAGAGAGAGATGTATGACATTGCTTTGTCTCTTCTGCCATCCAAATGGGATCCCAGGTGAAACATGCCTATTCCTCTCAGCTCTGATGCTCTGCATGTCAACATGCTGTTCGTATGTAAAACGCACGCATCACAGTGGTGAATAAAACAAAATGATTGTCTCATAAATTGTTTGATATTCATATATCCCCATGTGTCTAATCTTGCCTTTATTTTAACATAAGTGCCACTTTAAGATATTTGAAGCAACGATTCAACAGAGCACCTGAGTCTGCAAAGACTGCTTTCTTTTCAGTAGTTACTAATGCCTTTTTATGAAATGATATGAAGAGAGAAGATAATAAAACTACAATCATGAAAGTTCAACGATCCGCTTTGATTTTCGTGAAACAATCTCTTCGGAAATGTTCTTTTTCGAAAACATAGACAGACATGTACGTACCGATGCACCAGCAACATATGATGCACATATACCAGCGTCAACCCTGAGAGGATTCACGCATTCTCGTACACTTCCAGGACCAGGGGGGGCTCACCTGAAGGGTCTCAGGCCCGAGGACGGTGACCCTGGGTGGGTTGAGACCGGCGGGACGCGACGGCTTGGTGGTCACGTTAGCCCACATTCCTGTGGTATATGGTAAACGGTAAACGGACTGCATTTATAGAGCACCTTTTTAAAGGGGACATATTACACCAGCAGGTGTGAGTGTGATTAGCCTCACGAGCCGTTTCCAAAATCAGCCCCATATGACATCACTAGCGGGCGCGTCCACCTAGATCTGTGCTATGAGCAATGTTTACTTCGGTCCACTGGGTAGGCTGGTAGACTGATCTATCCAGCGCAGAGCTAGGTGGATGCGCCCACTAGTGATGTCATATGGGGCAGATTTTCGAATCGGCTTGTAAGGCTACACACCGACGGCGCCGTCAGTCACGCAGGGCGACAGCCAGCTCGTCAGGAGCAGTCAGGGGGAGGTGGTCTCGCTCAGGGACACCGGAAGGTTGCTGGTTCGATCCCCGGCTCCTCCTAGGAGGAGCCGGGGATCGAACCAGCAACCTTCCGGTTACCGGCCAACCCGCTGTACCTCCTGAGCCACATGGCCTCCCCCAGAGCAGGGCGTGTCATGGTACACATTCCCCCCCCCCCCCCAGGCTTACCGGCGGTGTCGCCCGCCTGCGCCCGTGCCACCAGCCGGTACTGGTAGCCCGTCCACGGGCTGAGGGCGGAGGAGGCATCCAGGTAGGAGAGGGGGGCTGCGGCCGCGGAGAGCTGGCCCACCGTGGAGGGCTGGCTGGTGCCCGCCACCCTGCGCTCTATCAGCCACCTGGGGGGGGGGGGGCCGGCGAGGGAACGAGGTCGGAAAAAAAAACAAAAAAAGGTTTTATATTTTTCAATCCCTTACTCGGCGGGAACCTCGATCCGGAGCGAATAACGACGCACCCTTCCAGAGGTCCGTTGGGATGGCCCAGCGCTCCCCAGGAGAGGAGCACCGAGGTGGGGGTGACGGAGTACAGGTGAGGGGTAGGGACGCCCTCCGGGGGAGCTGGGGGGGTGCGGAAGGCCTGGGACGGGGCAGACGATGAGCAGCCCGCGACGGTGCAAGCTTCCACCTGTATCACAACGACACAGCGGCGATAAGGCGTCACCTAGAGCATTAAACACACGTCTTATTCCTTTCAAGTGTTCCGTAATGAAGAACATCACTCTCGTCGTCCTCCTCATACTGAAGGGGATGTGTAACGCCAGGCGTCCGCGCTCGTACCTGCAGCGTGTACGCGCGGTACGGGCGGAGCTGGGCGAAGGTGTAGCTGGTGGTGTTCCCCGGGACCGTAGCCGTCCGTGGCGGACCACCAGTCCCGGGGCTGGGCCACGCCTCGGGACCGGCGAGGTCAGAGGGGACGGACGTACGGCTGCCGGTAGGGCCTGGGTTCAGGACAGGGGCGGCTGTGCTCCCGTCGTTGGGGTCGGAGGCTCCATGGGTCCTGGCTGAGGTCGTGGCTCCAGTGGGGCCGGGGTCAGTGCCGGAGGCGGGGCGGCGTTCAGCCTCTAGGGGGCCAGGAGTAGACCAGGGGTCGAGGGGACTCCAGCTAGGGGAGGGCCGGTCACCAGCGGTAGGGGGGTGCTGGGGGTCTGGACCCAGGGTGAGGGCCAGGCCAGGGCGGGTCACCGCGGTGGGCAGGGAGGTGGAGTATGTGGGGGGGTGAGAAGGGGAACCCCCGTACAGGTGGAGGGTGTAGTTAGTGATCACGCCGTTGGGTTGGGAGGGCGGGAGCCAGGAAACGGTCACGTTGCGAGGATGGAGCGCCGACAGGAGCGGGGAAGAGACCGGACCGGGACCTGAGGCGGAGCGAGCGAGAGCGAGTGAGAGAGAGAGAGAGAGAGAGAGAGAGAGAGAGAGAGAGACATTTACTCATCCTGTTGCATCCATGCATCAAAATGTCCTCCCTGAACATCTTACAAGCATACAAACACACACACACAGACGCACACACCATACACGACTGAATATTGAACATGTGCCCTACTTTACCACTTAATAACCGTGTTCCATCCTGTCACCCGCCGTCTCTCACTCAGGCTCACACACTGCCGGCCTCTCACTCCCTCCCTCCCACCTCCACACCCACCGGGCGGGGGCGGACATTAATGGGTCTGTGTGAAGGGCGGGCGATCAAGGTGACTGGGTGAACCCAAGGATTGAGGGAGAGAGAGATGGGAGAAGCGAGAATGAGAGAGAGAGAGAGAGAGAGAGAGAGAAAGAGAGTTGGGAAAAATGGGAGAGGGGATAGAGAGGGGGGAGAGTTGGAAAGAGAGAGATGGGTGAGAGAGTGATAAATAGGGGTGAGAGAGATAGTGAGAGAGAGAGAGAGAGAGAGAGAGAGAGAGGGAGAGAGATTGCTAGGTTTCTAAGTACTATTGCTAACGTCTTCCCCAGATGGCACTGTGTGTGTGTGTGTGTGTGTGTGTGTGTGTGTGTGCATGTTTTTGAATGAAAGGGAGGAGCAAGGTTGAGAATATGTGCATATATTTAAGGGGCTTTGCAAAACAAGTTATTGGTGCAGTTAAACCATGTTTGGTGTGTTTGTGTTGGTTTGGGAGTTCCCAGTTGGAGCCGAGGCTGTAGGTTGTTTTACAATGATATGGATGTGACTGTGAATTAGATGATCTGAATGAATTCAAAGTCACTCAGTCTTTCTTGGTCTTTACAAGAAGGTCATTCCATCACGTTCAAGATACGGGCAAAGCATCCCACATGGATTCATAACTGAATCTATCCAGATGGAATTCAGGCCTTCTAAACTGTATCATAAAACGTGGCGCATGAGTGACTAGATTATATACACACGCACACACACACACACACACACACACACACACACACACACACACACACACACACACACACACATAAACACGGCCGTGAATTAAACACAGCGGAAACAGGAGAGCAGCAGCCGGCCTCCGGCGATATAAAAGGAGGCAGAACGCCAGCAGGTCTACAAATGTTCATCTTCCATCAAAATAAACAACAGAATAAAAACGCTGATGTAAGGCCTGTGTGGTTTTACGGATCACCGTACCCCTCGCATCAACACAAGCCTCTATACCTCATTTGTTGTCTTTCTCCCTTGTTTTCCCCTCCACTGACCAATCCTGCCTTATCCTCTCTTTTGCCTATTTTCAACTTTTTTTGTATTTTGTGTTCTTTTCTTTCTCTTCCTCCCTCTCCTACATGTCTACCTCCCTCTCTCCTTCTCCTTCCTCTCTCTTCCTCTCTCCCTCCCTCTCTCCTTCCCCTCCGTCTCCTCCCTCTCTCTCTCCTCTCTCCCTCCCTCTCCTCCCTCCTTCCTCCCTCTCTCTCTCCCCCCTCCCTCCCTCCCTGCTAAATAAACAATGCAGAGAGCTGACCTTTTGGGTTAACAGGTTTTTGTGCTACCTCTACTCAGCACTCACGCTGATTCAATTACCGCCAAAGGTCCCCCAAACCCGGCGAATAACCAAAGAGCCCGTCTCACCGCGTCCCCCTGTCTACGCGTCTGTCTGTCTGTCTGTCTGTCCGTCCGTCCGGGCGGGGTCCATCTTTCTGGGCAGCTGACCCCCCCCTGTTGCTCTAACCAGAGGGGGGTTGATTCTGATCCGGTAGCGTCTCGCGGCGTGCTAAGCAGTGCAGAGCACTCTCCGCTGAGCTGAGGGAGGAGCAGGCTTCTGATTGGTCAAAGAGAAGCCAGAAAAAAGTTGGAAAATCCAGAAAAAGAGCCTTAACTTGTAAATGATTTTAACACACAGCGTAGTCTCCTTGGTACGCCCCCCCCCCCCCCTCTTAGGACCCCCCTCCCCTCTCCTCCCCTCGCCTCCTCCCTCCCACTCTCCCTCCCTCTCCTGGCCCTGTTTCTCCCCTCTAACACTGTTATTTAGCCTTTACTGGTGCGTGTTAAATTCTGCAATTTGAAGGGCTGTTAAGTTTTTCAATTGAAATTTCATTTAAGATGCAGGTGATGCTTTTTTTTTTTTCTTTTTTATTGACGCTTTACTGCTCTCTGGAAAGAAGGGAAACGCACACAGGGCCGGCATCGCTGCCGTGGCAACAGTCCTCGACCTCCCCCCCCCCCCCTCCCACACACACCTCCTGACTCCCTTCCTCTCCTCCTCTTCCCTTCCTCTCCTCCTCTTCCCTTCTCTCGCTCTCTCCTCTTTTTCCCTTCTTTCTCTCTCCCTTTTGCTATACCTCTCCCCTCCTCTCTCCCTCTCCTCTCCCTTCCTCTCTCCCTCTCTTCTCCCCTCCTCTCTCCCTCTCCTCTCCTCTCTCCTCCTCTCTCTCCCCCCTCTCCTCCTCTCCCCTCCTCTCTCTCTCCCTCCCTCTCTCCCCCTCTCCTCTCCCCCCTCCTCTCCCCCCTCCTCTCTCCCTCTCCTTTCCTCCTCTCCCCTCCTCTCTCTCTCCCTCCCTCTCTCTCCCCTCCTCTCCTCTCTCCCTCCCTCCCCCTCCTCCCCCGTGCCCTCCCCCCTCCACTAAACCGCGGCAGCAGAAGGCTAAAACAGGAGCGTGGGGCCACCAAGCCTTAAATCACATTTATAAGGATTTGGTTAGCATAGTAATAACACAATCAACCTACAAGGACTGGGAGGGATTGGGTGCGTGCATGTGGGTGCATGCATGCGAGCATGTGAGTGTGAGTGTGTTTGTGTGTGTGTGTGTCATCGTATGCAAAGGCTCGTCCCAGGTCCGTGTGTGTGTATATGTGTGTGTGTGTGTGTGTGTGTATGGCAAGGAAGGAGGGGCATTATTTTTAGCCCAGCGGAGGGTCCTGTGTGTGTGTGTGTGTGTGTGTGTGTGTATGTGTGTATGTGTGTGTGTGTGTGTGTGTGTGTTCCTGAAGGTGAGTCAAAGCGTGGAGTCAGAGGACGCTGTGTTTTACTGGCGGTGAGCTGCTTACGCCACAGCGCTAATACGCCCGGCATTTACATTACACCTTATGTCTTTATATTTTACAAAGATTATTTGATGTCATTTCTGCTTTAATAGAGAGGATATGTGGGAAAGGAGGGGAGCAGAGCAAGAAAGGGAGAGAAAACGAGAGCGAGGGGCAAAGGTCAGAAGCTGGGGTAGCGTAGGCCTCTGTCTGTTAACCAGACCACTAGGAAACACTTCACAATAAGGCTGCATTAGCTAACCATCAAGTAACATTAGTTGATGCAGTCATAAGCATTAACTAACTAAAAACTAATAGTTGACTGACGGTCTAGAAATCGTTTATCGATGTTAATTTATACTTTATTTAATAGGGCTTGGGCTAGTTGACGTGAACACCATTAGCACATGATTACTAGCCCATTAGTTAACTGTATGTTAACTGTTAATGCACTGTAAGTCGATGCTTATTACTGCATTAACTAATGTTAATTGAAGGCTAATACATACGAATACTACAATGTTGACGTGCTAGATAATCTCTTATGTTGTAATCGACAAACTGCTCCTATATATTGTTCTTACTAGTAAGAATTATGTCACCTAAAAAGATTCAAAAGTATTCATGAAGGTTGAAGCAAACGTCAAGCAAATTACAATAAATTAAAACAATGAAGCAAAACTTAACGTGTGTCGCTTAATAGTAAGACTAGCAGGAGAGGAGAGTGTACTTTAGGTGTGAACTTAAAAGAAGACTTAAATGTCCATTTAAAAGCCAGGTATGGCTGAAAAAAGAATCCCCCTCAACATCTAAACCACTTCAAATACTCTTTTAAGGACAAACCGTAATTCTATTCAAGGCGTCATAGGAAAACTATCCCAAAAGTGATATGTAAATGTGTGTGGAGCTGCTCAGAGAGTGTAACAGTTTACATAAAATATTCCATCCCTTGATGTGTGAAATAACGATGGGAACCAGGCTCTCTGCCGAGCCCCCAAATATCACGGTGTATTAGGGGGACAAAATAGGAAGGGGAAGGTAGCTGAATATATACACTGTTTTATTCATGCCCTCACTCATTCATTAAACAACATGGATTCCATGTGTTCTGGCATTAGCTCCTCACCGTCGACTGTCTCCGCGCTCACTTTACTTCCCCGTCTCTTGCTCACATAAAGCCCATTTCTCTAAGATCATTTATTTTTGTCCGCCGTGCGGACGTGCGCGCGGACGCGCCCCCTCTCTGATCATGGGGCCGGCGGGAACATGGGAGCGGACAGAGGAAGGCGAGCTGTCCGACGCGGCCGGGTTTATGCTCACCGCCGCCTCTCCGCGGCAGAGGGATTCATAGGGACCAAATTACATTAAAAAGATAGACATAAAACTTTAATGGAAGGATAAAAAGGAGTGGGAAGCCAAGGGTCTCTGTCTGTCTCTTTCTGTCTCTTCCGTCATTAAGACCTCCTTTCTTCTCTGGGCCATTTACATTTCTTTTCATATGACTCCTTTATTCATCTTTTTTTTCCTGCCTCTTTTGAGGTTTTTTACCCCTCTTGATTCATCACCTGTGGGTTTTTTTTTATTTTCTATCGGTGGAATCGGTTCTTTATATCAATACATGAAGAGAGAGAAGAGAGGAGGGAGAGGAGGGAGAGAAAAGAGAGGAGGAGGAGGAGGAGAGAGAGGAGGAAGAGGAAAGAGAGGAGGGAGAGGGGGAGAGGAGGGAGAGAAAAGAGAGGAGGAGAAGGAGGAGGAGAGAGGAGGAAGAGGAAAGAGAGGAGGGAGAGGAAAGAGAGGAGGGAGGGGGGAGAGGAGGGAGAGAAAAGAGAGGAGGAGGAGGAGAGAGGAGGAAGAGGAAAGAGAGGAGGGAGAGAAAAGAGAGAAGGAGAGAGAGGAGGAAGAGGAAAGAGAGGAGGAAGAGGGGGAGAGGAGGGAGAGGAGGGAGAGGGGGAGGAGGAGAGAGAGGAGGAAGAGGAAAGAGAGGAGGGAGAGGGGGAGAGGAGGCAGGGAAGGTAAAACAATGAAAACGTGTAAACGCAAAAAGAATAGCGATCGGCCGCAAAGAAACCTTCGAGAACAGAGGAGTGCGTCCATAAGGCTTTCATGTTATTAAAATACACATCACTGTGAACACACAGCGTTTAATACAGAGGAACCCGCGGGCCTCACAAGGTTAAAGCCTGCGACACGCGGGCCGACCACGCTAAGGGGATAGGGCCCTGAAGGGATCAAATCCCACCGGATAAATAGCTCCATGCCCACCCACACATTAGCATCTCAGCATCCTGATGGCTGCATGGGCAATGTATGCATAGGTGTGTGTGTGTGTGTGTGTGTGTGTGTGTGTGCACATGTTTGTGTGTCTGTATGTGTCTGTCTGTCTGTGTGTGTGTGTCTGTGCACACACGTGATTGCGTGTTTGTGCAATAACATTCTAGAAATAATGTAGAAGCACATGTTTTCCTAAACCACAAAAGAAAAACAATTACATAACATAACCAACATAATACTGCGTCTTATTGGAATAGATTGGCTCACTTAAAGTGATTGAAAAAGCCTGGGCTGAACTAGTGCTGTTTAATACTGGGGGGGGGGGGGGGGTTGGAACGGGATTGGAGCCTGCTCTGTCATCACCTAAGGAGATGGAGGAGGAGGAGAGGACAAGAGCTTTAGGCTGGCAAATTACACATCAACATTTGGATGCAAATCCAATCTGGCTGCAGTTGCGTTCCTTCTTTCATGGGCTTAAATCCCGTCCCATTCAAAGCTCTCCTTCTTGTCGTATGTATTCTATTATCATGGTAATATTTTCAGTGCATGCATTAAACGGATTAGACATTTACATAGCTAAACTGCGCTGTGCATGCTCATAATAATCTGGTTCTTCTGTTGCATTTTTCTTTTTGGGGGGAAATTAATAGAAATCGGCAAATAAAATAGAAGACAACGAAACTTATATCTTCATCCTACAGATAATGACCTTGCTCTGTTTGTGTCAGATATCATCGGTCAGGAACTCAACCTGTCCAGTATTTTAAATAAGAGAAACACTAGATTGTTCATATATTCATATAAAATCTATAATATGTGAATCATTGACAAGAAAAAGGTTTACGTTTAGTTAGCAGTAAAGAGAGACAGGGGGACAGCAAGACAGTTGGACAGAGAGACAGGAGGACAGAGAGACAGAGAGACAGGAGGAAAGTGGGACCGGTTGACAGAGAGACAGGAGGACAGAGAGACAGGGGGACAGCGAGACAGGTGGACAGAGAGACAGGTGGACAGCGAGACACGGGGACAGCGAGACAGGGGGACAGTGAGACAGGTGGACAGAGAGACAGGTGGACAGCGAGACACGGGGACAGTGAGACCGGGGGACAGAGAGACAGGTGGACAGAGAGACAGGAGGACAGAGAGACAGGGGGACAGCGAGACAGGTGGACAGAGACAGGACAGAGAGACAGGAGGACAGAGAGACAGGTGGACAGCGAGACAGGAGTACAGCGAGGCCGGGGGCCGGCGTCCCCAGGCCAACAGAGACAGCGGGGGACAGAGACTCTAACCGGTCTATTCCGGTCTCCCCCCCCCCTGTCCGTCCGTCACCTTGTCCGTCCTCCAGCCTCCTCCATCACTACCCTCGCTTCCATTATTTTGAAGAATCTCCTCAATTCTTAGTCTGCCGTTAATTTAGTGTGGGGGGCTTTCTGCACTCTATTTCACCCTGATAGGCCCTGGCCGATGGGCTGTGGGCGCAGGCCTGTGTGTGTGTGTGTGTGTGTGTGTGTAGGGGTGGGGGGGAGTCAGAGAGGGAGAGAGACAGCGAGAGGGAGAGGCAGAAGGAGAGAGGTGCAGGTAGAGAGAACAAGAGAGAGGAGGCGGGTTTGGTGTATGTGTGGTTGTGCACGTGTGTGTGTGTGTGTGTGTGTCTGTGTGCATGGATGCATGCGTGCATGTATGTGTGTGTGCTTTTGTGTGCATGCGCACGTGTGTGTGTGTGTGTGTGTGTTATGATAGCTATATGAGAGGTTATTTATTAGCATTGTGAGCTCCCAGCAGCCAGCCGAGCCGTGTGATTGGCTGGGACGAGCGGACACGGAGCTCTCCACTCGCTCCTCATCTGGCCATTAATTACGGCCGCCGTGCGTCGCCATGGCGGCGTCTCGTCAACACACGGTGAGAACACGACGCCGTGTGCAGCGTGCACTGTGCACATGACACACCGTGTTCTACAGACGCTCGTGCCTCCATAAGGGTCGGCCGCGCTGAACGAGGACGCACAACCTTCTCCACAGCTGGGGTTAACAGACGCTTTTGTCAGTCCCTCCAGAAAAACTTGATTATGCGATCGCATAATTCAACGCATAATCAGCCAAATTCCGCATATTCATGCGAGGGTCGCATTTTTTCAAATATGCCGCACTTTCACCTCATAAATTGCAGATTTCTGCGCAAAATATGCGGGGCTTGCATGATTTCATAATCCCCGCATTTTCGTTGCAAAAAAGTCACATATATTTTAGCAGAAAGTTGAAAAATGTTGCGTTTACTTCACACAAGAGCAGCCATTTCCCCCTGTTGCCATGGGAACGTTATGAAGTGACGTAATTACGCGACGTGAACGTCATCGAAAAGCTGCATTTTTCGCAAGTTCCCGCATTTTTTGCAAGTTCCTGTAATTTCGTCGCATAAAATTGCATAAATATGCCGCATATTTCATCGCATTTTTTAAGAAAACGTGCCACATAATCAAGGATTTTTGGCCACAACAATCACAAAAAAACGCCGCAATTTTCTTGAGGGACTATTTTATCCAAAGCAACTTACGTACTTAAGTACGACGACTTAAGTCAATTTGTCAGAATTAAGAGAAACAACATATCTGTCGGTGCAGTAAGGATGTTCGTAGAACCAAGGGCTGACTAGGGTTAGGTTAACCCATTCCCTGTATACAACAGAGATATCTACGATAAGATAATACACACACACACTCAGACGCACACACATGCACATACACACACGCACACACACAGGCACAGACATTACAATAAGGATTTGGCTTATTGTAATTTTGGACATTTGGATTTTTTAAAAAACATTTGGATTCACCCTATTTCTGTTCATTATATTGTTATGATCAAATGGTGCTACTTTTTTAATCCAACATTTCAAGCAAAAAAAGAGACAGTGTGTCTTCAGTTAAGAAGTACGGCAGTTATATGCGTGTTCCATGGCAGTGAGCAAAAATAACCATGATTAATAATGCATGTGTCCTCACACACCCAGAGTGTGTTTGTGTGTATTGTGTGTGTGTGTGTGTGTGTGTGTGTGTGTGTGTGTGTGTGTGTGTGTGTGTGTGTGTGAGTCCAGTGTGAATGACTGGGGGAGCCGGGTGGTCTCTGGCCTTCAGACGTTGAGGGGAGGGTCTCTCCCCTAATGGTTGTTTAGGACAGTTCATCAGTCAAATGTGTCTTGTAATAATTCTCTTACTCTCACTACGTACTCCAGGCATGGACTCTGATGTGAGGAAATGTGTTGTTTTGGAGACAGAGAGGTCACACAGGTCTTCAAGACATCCGGTGTTGTGTGTGTGTGTGTGTGTGTGTGTGTGTGTGTGTGTGTGTGTGTGTGATTAATATAATGGAAAAGGAAGTCTGTGTATGGCACATGTTCAGAGTGTGTGTCTCTGTGTGTGTGTGTGTTCACGGGGAGTGGTGGATAGGAGAAAGAAAGGTATACACACAAACACGCACACACACACAAACACACTCACACAAACACATGCACACACACACACAGGACACTCAATAAGTTACATGCACGTTATTTTCCTGTCTGTTAATTTCTTTGTACTTTCTGTGTGCGTATGTGAGCGTGTGTGCGTGCAAGTGTGTGGTTGTGTCTGCGTGCGTTTCCGAGTGTGTCTGTGTGTGAGCTTGTGTGTGTGCATGTGTGTGTCTGTGTATGTGCATGTGTGTGTTGGGGCAGGTGGCTTAATCCAACAGAGCCTGGAGAGGAATAAGGGCGGGTAATTGAAGGCATCCTAAATGTTTCTCTACGTATGTGTCTATTGGTTAGCGCCTGAGCGGTGTGTGTGCTTGCGTGCATTTAAATGCATGTCAGCAAGGGTATCTGCATCTGTGTGAGTGCGAGTGTGCGTATGCAATGTATGCAAATCCCGGCTGCTTAATGATAATGTATGTGATAATAGCGCACTGCTAATTAATTTATAACTTTGCACTGAGGAGGCTGTTCCAGCGGCTAATATGATTCTATTACCGCAATTAGCCCACAATGACACCGGGTAGGTCAGACACACGCACACACACACACACACGCACGCACACACACACACAGGCACACACTTTACGACATGTAAATGTTGTACTTTTTATTGTTTCTCTGGAGTTGAGAAGTGCTCATGAGATATTCTGTATCTTTTGAATAGATCCAGATTGTTCTCTCCATCCACGTTTTAATAATATATACGTGTGTGTAAAGGGTGCATGGGGTTTGTGCGTTGATTATGGTGGTTATGTGTGTGTTTGTGTGAATAAAAGTCATTCGGGATGTGTTTTTATGTGTGTTTGTGTGTGTGGTTCAGGCCGTGTGTGGTTTATGCTGTGTGTGTGGGTGGGTGTGTGAGTGTGTGTCTGTGACAGTGTGCGTCTGTCTGTCTGTGTGTCTTTCTGTGCTTGTCTGTCTGTCTGTCTCTCTGTCTGTGTCGGTGTGTGTCTGTCTGTGCCTGTGTCTGTGTGTGTGTGTGTGTGTGTGTGTGTACGTATCTGTGTGTGTGTCTTTGTGTGTGTGTCTTTGTGTGTGTGTGTGTGTGTGTGTGTACGTATCTGTGTGTGTGTCTTTGTGTGTGTGTCTTTGTGTGTGTGTGTGTGTGTGTGTGTGTGTGTGTACGTATCTGTGTGTGTGTCTTTGTGTGTATGTCTTTGTGTGTGTGTGTGTACGTATGTGTGTGTGTGTGTGTGTGTGTGTATGTATCTGTGTGTGTGTGTGTGTGTCTGTGTACGTATCTGTGTGTGTGTCTTTGTGTGTGTGTACGTGTGTGGTGTGTGTGTGTGTATCTGTGTGTGTACCTGTGTGTGTGTGTGTCTGTGTGTGTGTGCGTATCTGTGTGTGTGTCTTTGTGTGTGTGTGTGTGTACGTATGTGTGTGTCTGTGTGTGTGTGTACGTATCTGTGTGTGTGTGTGTGTACGTATCTGTGTGTGTGTCTTTGTATGTGTGTGGTGTGTGTGTGTGTGTACCTGTGTGTGTGTGTGCGTATCTGTGTGTGTGTCTGTATCTGTGTGTCTGTGTGTGTGTGTGTGTATCTGTGTGTGTGTGTGTGTATCTTTGTGTATCTTTGTGTGTGTGTGTGTGTATCTGTGTGTGTGTGTGTGTGTATCTGTGTGTATCTGTGTGTGTCTGTGTGTGTGTCTGTGTGTGTGTGTGTGGGACTCACGGTCCTCTGAGGTGCTGAGCCTGGCCCATGGGCTGCTGGCCCGACCGTACGTGTGTGAGGCCAGCAGTCTGAAGTAGTAGGAGGTGAAGGGAGACAGGCCGCCCACGGAGAAGGACAGGACGTCTGTGGCGTTCTCCAGCAGGCTGCAGGGGCAGAACCAAGACATGAACCTTAATAAACAGCTTGGAGACAGAACGCAGAACCGAGACATGCACCTTAACAAACCGCTGGTAGACAGAACGCAGAACCGAGACGTGAACATATCATACCACCAGGTGTGAGTGTGATTAGCCTTTACAATCAGGTTTGCGTGTCCCCCTAGATCTGTGCTGGATAGATCAGCCTACCAGCCTACCCAGTGGACTGAAGTAAACGTTGCTCATCTATCCGTCACACATCTAGGTGGACACGCCCACCTGTGATGTCACAATGCTGCACATTTTGAAAACGGCTTTTAATGGCTAATCACACTCACACCTGGTGGTATGATTTTTAATGACCTTTAATAAACCGTTAGGAGACAGAACGCAGAACCAAGACATGCACCTTAATAAACAGCTGGGAGACAGAACACAGAACCTTAATAACCTTATAATAAACCTTAATAACCAGAATCTTGAGGCCTGATATCAGTGGGAAACGGGACCACAAAATACTCATGAAAGCATGTAACTATGCTGCATTTAGTATGACATCTTCCAAACTTACTTTGGATTAGATCAAAATGGGTTTGAGTTCCATTACACTCCCTTAGCTCTACGCTGCATCACACCAACCCGGAGAAGTTCTGAACCGGTTACCCGTATACCAATCAGCATCGGAATCATTCCCAGAGAGCAAGGCACTAGACGCTTCTCGGAACGGATCCTGGAGAGGTTAAACAGGATCCCGAACTGTCTCTAGATGGTCAGACATCGACGCCAAATGAAAAGATGATTCATCTCAACGAGGCGGCGCGGATGGCGCCACAAGGCCAACACACACGGGATCAGAGCGCACGACGGACAGACATACCCTCCCCCGGAACAAAGAGACAAAGGGAGGGAGACGGGAGGGAGACGAAAGAGGACGTTGTCATAAATGAGCGACCGTTGACCATTTAGTGTCAGGTGGGAAGAAGAGGGGAACGAATGAATGAATAAATCAGAAAACAATGAGATTTCAATGGCGGCTCGGCCGGGGGACGGCCGGGCTGTCTGATATATAATACATGTGGCTAGTCATTTATTTATTACTGCGGAATGAGAGCCTCCTCTTCTTGGATTAAATTGCAATTTGTTGTCAGGAAGCATGTAATGAATACATATCAGATGCACACCCTCTTTCTCTCTCTCCCCTGATCTCTCCCCCTCTCTCTCTCCCCCCCATTCTGGGGGGCTCTCCTGGCCTCCTGTCCCCTATCTCCCCATCTTATTTTGGGGGGGGGTCCCCTTGTCTCATTCTTCTCTACATCTTATTTTTTGTCTTTGACGTACTCATACTTGCTGTTGAATGCATGGATGTACATGTAGGTGTGTGCGTGTGTGTGTGTGACAAGTGTGCGTTCATCGTTTGGCGTCAACACACGATACATATGGATGTCACACCTTTTCACGCGTGCTAGGGATGCATTTAATACGTGCACGTCACTGTCAGTGCACCGCGCCTCTCTGTCTACGGACGTGTGCTCATCTCCATCTGTGAATTCATTATCGGGCGTGTGTGTGTGTGTTTCTGTGTGTGCGTGTGTGTGTGTGTGTGTGTGTGTACGTGTGCGTGTGTGTGTGTGTGCGTGTACGTGTGCATGTGTGTGTGTGTGTGTGTGTGTGTGCGTGCATGCGTACATGCGTGCGTGCGTGCCCGTGAGTGTGCGTATGTTCCTCCCCTACCTCACTTCCTGTGCGTCGGGCGCTGCCTTCATGCGCAGGCCGTAGAGCAGGGGTCCGGGGGCGTTGGTTCTCTCCGGGGGGGGCCAGCTGACGTTCAGACGGGTTGGGGTGGACTCAGCCAACCGGGGGGCTGATATGCCGTCAGGGGCTGGGGGGACGGGAGACGAGACCGGGGTGAGGCGACAGGCAGCCATGACCAACACGAAGACGGACAGATGAACGGGCATGAGGACAGACGGAGGGACACAAAGAAAGAACGGGACAAAGAAAGAAAGCGAGTGTGGACAGAATGATACAGAGAGTAAGGGCGGGACAAAGGGCAATAAATAAGGAAGGCAGAGTGAGCGAATGGGAGAAGAAAAAAGGACAAAGTGTGGAAACAAACAAAGAAAACAAATTGACCACCATCGTGGTCGCCCATTGACCACAAACACCCACGCTGTGTGTCTGCGAGAGGAGGCGCGCTCCCCCACTCCAGGCTGAGGGGCCCCACACACCCTGCCGGCCCCTGAGGCCCACACCACGTCCACTCAGGGTCCCACTGCATGATTACCCCCGTCCTCGTCTTCAGCTGAGCACCGGAGCCCACTGCCGGCGGAGGGAAATCAGCCCCAACACATCTTGATTTGAGCGGCGAGACAACCCCCCCCCCCCCTCGACGCGGGCTGGCGGAGGGAGGGGTAACGTGTAGTGTAAACAGAATGAACCAAACAAAGAGGAAGGGCCGTGGAGGAGGGTGGGGGCCGCTGAGCGGAGAGACGGTGGGGCGAGAGGAGGCCCTCAGAACATGGAGAGGGACCCTTGGCCAATCAGCCACACTCGGGCTTCACCGCCGCGGACTCTGATTGCTGAAGACACCTCGTCTTCTGGAGGTTGTCCCCTCCTCTGCCCCCTCCCCCACCAACACAAACACAGGGGGCCCATGCTCTCACTCACTAGCACTCACCCAGTCACACGTGGGAACATGAGGGCTGTGATGCACACTCTGTACATGATCTGTGGGAATGGTCACAGGGATCGGTGTGAGTCTGTGTGTGCGTGTGCGCGCGTGCGTGCGTGTGTGTGTGTCTGGACATCTGCATGCGTGCAGGCCCAGGGGCCCCGCCCCTCTGGGGACCCATCAGTCTTCTAGGACGACAGCAAACAGCTCGGAGGACAAGAAAGACCCCAACAATAATAACATCAAAAGACACACATCAAAATGAACCCCGGGACGGTGGAGGGGACGAGGCAGCCCCCCGCCGCGGCTCCGGGACCGGGCGAAGGCGTGTGCCTGCACTCCGCAATTATTTCCCTCTCATCACTCATTCTAAAATTAGCAGAGACACCCCAGCATTAACGAATCCATATCTCAGCGTCGGCAAGGTTAAAAACAAAAGCAGGAACACATTTCGAGCGACGCTAAAACGCCGGGGTCGAAGACGAAGCGGGAGGCGGCGGTTTGCCGCGGCTAACCGGAGCAGCTGGAGCCGCCGCCGCCGCCGCCGCCGCTCCTTTATTAAGAGAATTAATCACCTTCTAAATTGGTGACTTATGAAGAATGCGGCGACCTAAGAGGGAGCGGGAGGATAATCCCTGGGCGCCCATCTGTCCGTCTGCCCCGCGCGCTGGCCTGTAGCGTGTCTGGGGCGCGGCCTTCGATGTGTCACCGCTCCGACGCCGCGCGACACGCCGCAGCCCGCCACCGGGGGGCAGTGCCCTGCTCAAGGGTACGGCGGGGGGAGGAGGGGGAGGAGGGGGAGGGGGGTGAGGAGGGGGAGGAGGGTGAGGAGGGTGAGGAGGGGGAGGAGGGTGAGGAGGGGAGGAGGGGGGGAGGAGGGGGAGGAGGGTGAGGAGGGGGAGGGGGGTGAGGAGGGGGAGGAGGGGGAGGAGGGGGAGGGGGGGAGGAGGGGGAGGAGGGTGGGGGGGGAGGAGGGTGAGGGGGTGAGGAGGGGGGTGAGGAGGGGGGAGGGGGGGAGGAGGGTGAGGAGGGTGAGGAGGAGGGGGAGGAGGGGGAGGAGGGGGAGGAGGGGGAGGGGGAGGAGGGGGAGGAGGGTGAGGAGGGTGAGGAGGGTGAGGAGGGGGAGGAGGGTGAGGAGGGGAGGAGGGTGAGGGTGAGGAGGGGGAGGAGGGTGAGGAGGGTGAGGAGGGGGAGGAGGGTGAGGAGGGGAGGAGGGGGGGAGGAGGGGGAGGAGGGTGAGGAGGGGGAGGGGGGTGAGGAGGGGGAGGAGGGGGAGGAGGGGGAGGGGGGAGGAGGGGGAGGAGGGTGGGGGGGGAGGAGGGTGAGGAGGGGGGTGAGGAGGGGGGAGGGGGGGAGGAGGGTGAGGAGGGTGAGGAGGAGGGGGAGGAGGGGGAGGAGGGGGAGGAGGGTGAGGGGGAGGAGGGGGAGGAGGGTGAGGAGGGTGAGGAGGGGGAGGAGGGTGATGAGGGGGGGAGGAGGGTGAGGAGGGGGGGAGGAGGGGGAGGAGGGTGAGGGGGTGAGGAGGGTGAGGGGGGGGGGGGGCTCAGTGGTGGGTGGATGGAGAGTTGGGACATGGGTGGAGAAGTTTCTCTGCTTTGCAGCATCCCTGGTTGGATCTGGGGGGTTTGTGTTGTT
>NC_136938.1:27521070-27531070 GCF_949987615.1 Pollachius pollachius | reverse complement strand
CCCTCCAGACCCTCTCCTCCTCTAGTTCCTGTCCTCTCCCTCGTTCTCTCTTCCCTCCAGACCCCCTCTTCCTCTCCTCCCTCCCCCTCTGTCCCCTCTCCTCTCCCCTTCCTCTCCTCCTCTAGTCCCTCTGTCTCCTCCCCCTCCTCCCTTCCCCTCTGTCCTCTCCTCCCTCTCCTCCCTCCCCCTCTGTCCCCTCTCCTCTCCCCTTCCTCTCCTCCTCTAGTCCCTCTGTCTCCTCCCCCTCCTCACTCCCCCTCTGTCCCCTCTCCTCCCTCCCCCTCTCCTCCCCCCTCTGCCCCGTGTCGTGCTGTGTCAGCGGTTCCCGTGTGCGTCCGACTAAACGCGGCGCCGCTATTGGAAAAACGCCCAAAGCGTGTGGCCTCGCATTAGGGGCGTCGCCCGCCGCCGAGTGGCATTTGCTACCAAATGTCAGCGTCGCCACGCCAACCCTTGTTATTGAGCAGCGAGGATCGATCACCTTTATGAAGCCCGGTGACACAGACACGCTCCCTCTGAGAGACACACACACACAGGGTCACACATACACACACACACACACACAGCCTAAACCACACACACGGGCACACACAAGCGCACACAAATACACACACACACAGCCTAAACAACACACGCGCACACACACGCACGCATGCACACACACACACACACACACTTTTACATGGGTGTGTGTTTCTGTGTGTGTTGATGGGAGATGGTGGTACACCAGCCTTCACATGTGTCCTAGTGCCTGGGTGTCTGTTTAACATGGACTGTGAGGAAGGGTCCCTACTGACCGGGGGGCCCCTTCCACAGCCCTGGGCGGTGCAGGCCTGCAGCCCCAGCGTGTGCAGGCTCCAGGGGGAGAGCCGCTCCACCACGAAGGAGGTCTGGGAGGAGCTGGCGTTCAGCAGGAGCTCCCCGTCCAGCCACACCCCGTAGCTGGTGATCACACCTGGGGAACACAGGACCAGAGTGATCTACACTGGTGACCACACCTGGGGAACACAGGACCAGAGTGATCTACACTGGTGACCACACCTGGGGAACACAGGACCAGAGTGATCTACACTGGTGACCACACCTGGGGAACACAGGACCAGAGTGATCTACACTGGTGACCACACCTGGGGAACACAGGACCAGAGTGATCTACACTGGTGACCACACCTGGGGAACACAGGACCAGAGTGATCTACACTGGTGACCACACCTGGGGAACACAGGACCAGAGTGATCTACACTGGTGACCACACCTGGGGAACACAGGACCAGAGTGATCTACACTGGTGACCACACCTGGGGAACACAGGACCAGAGTGATCTACACTGGTGACCACACCTGGGGAACACAGGACCAGAGTGATCACACCTGGGGAACACACCTGGGGAACACAGGACCAGAGTGATCTACACTCAATACGGTCGAATCCATCACACACACACACACACACACACACATACACACACACAGACACAAACACACACGCACATAGACACAAACACACACACACACACAAACACACACACACAGACACAAACACACACGCACACAGACACAAACACACACACACACACACACAGACACAAACACACACGCACACAGACACAAACACACACTGTGTTTACTTTGGAATTTGAATCAGAAATCTATTGACAATAACATGCTTTTAAACCATATTCCTTCCTAGCATAAACAGTATATATACACATTGATATATATATATACATATATAAATACATGAACACACACACACACACACACATATATATATATATATATATATATAAATAAACACACACACACACATGAATATATTAAAGTGAATTGTTTTATTTTATTTTATTACCTGCAAATGTTTTTAAATATTATCAATATTCATCTTCTAATTCACTGTAATACTTCTGGTTTTTTGTTAATGAACTCTTGGAATATTATGAGTAAATAAATACCAGCAATGGCCTCTAGTGGCCACTGCTGCTCATCTCTTCAGTCACCGCTTCCACTGAAAGGTCTGAGGCAGCCGACTACAATTAACATGCACTGGGAGCATCCCACCACGGACAGTGGGAGTGGAACACACACACACAAGCGCACGCACACCTGCGCACTCACACTCACACCCACACACACACATACATACAGGCCTACACACACACACACAGGCCCACACACACACATGCACAAGCAGGCCCACACACACACACACACACACACACACACACACACACACACACACACACACACACACACACACACAGCTGAACACTGACAGTATTATGTGTAGGACAATACAATATGAATGTTCATGAGTTTTTTAAATACATAGATAGAATACATAACACATACACACACCACCACAAACTAACATGCACACAAACCCACAGAGAAACTCACACGTGCGTACGCGGCGACAAGATAATTACATTGCATTACATCCCCCTCATATAAAGGAAACAGTATGCTTCCAAATGTGCTTTCCTTAATAAGAATGCATACAGGGGCTCAAGAGATCAGTGCTGAGAACTAAGAGTCTATTCTGATTTAATCATGTGTGGGTTTTTATTGCTCAATGCAGATACATACACACCCATCAGGGAGAACAGCGCCCAACAAAACCAGAGCTGGAAAGCTCTTAATGTGCTCAATCACTGTGTGTGTGTGTGTGTCTGTGTGTGTGTGTGTCTGTGTGTGTGTGTGTCTGTACCTGTATGTGCCTGCCTGTGTTAGTGTGTTTGTGTGTGTGCCCCAGTATGTATGTGTGTGTGTGTGTGTGTGTGTGTGTGTGTGTGTGTGTGTGTGTGTATGTGTGTAAGCCCGTATCAGTATAGGTTGTAATAAAGACAGGTTGGGAAATGAAGCAGTGAATGCATAACAGGCTTATTTCCCCTCTTTGTCTGCGTGTTGCCCCCACCTAATCCCCGAGAGGATTATCCCCGCAAAGCCCCACGGAATTGGGGAGAGGAGGAGGAGGAGAGTGTGAGGAAGACACAGGGAGAGAGAGAGAGAGAGAGAGAGAGAGAGAGAGGGGGGGGGGGTGGGGGAAAGAGAGAGGGAGAGAGAGAGAGAAATGAGAGAGAGAGGGAGAGAGAGAGATAGAGAGAGAGAGAGCAACGGGAGAGAGAGAGAGAAACGAGGGAGAGAGAGAGTATAAACACAATCCCGAGCGAGCCGCAGCACACTTGTCCTCCTCCCATCATCATCTTCGTCCTCCTCATCATCCATATTGTTGCAGTCCGTTTTTTCACACAAAAAAAACAAAACACACACACACAAACTGAGCTCCTCTCTTTCTGCTTGTGTAGATTTGTGTGTAGTGAGCGTGAGTTAATCCGGTAATCATGATTAAGTGTCTCTCTTAGTGTGAACGGCGATTCACGCTAATATTCTCGGCTAATACGAACACACATCAGGGGGTTTATGGAGACGCTCGGGCGAGGGGACGGACATAACCCGCGGTCCACGCTGCACACGGGCCGTCGGGGAACCACGCACACTTTAACTGGCGCTGCAATAATATTAGACAATATGTGACGCGGGTTCTGCGTTGGAGAGTGAAATGGAGTGGGAAATCTTCGGATGTTACTGTGATCACTCAATTTATTGGGTTCCTCAGATTGTACGGTGTTTATGATAGGGCATCGCAATATGGCCTAGGACGCTGTGTTTGATACAATTTAGCATTCATACGCACTATTGTAGAGCAGGTGATCAACAAAAGGGGTTTAACATTAAACATTTGGGAGTGTTATGTGTGTATTCATGAGATGTATAATAAAGCATGCAAAAAAGTTATTAAGTACTTTCATCTCACATCCCTCGACAACCGAGTTCTAAAATGTCCAGAGTGGTGCGAAGGATGATAGATTATTTCATTTCATTTAAAGTATTTCGAAACCGAATGGTCACAGCCTTTAACTACCACTACAACTTCAATAATTCATTCCATAATCCCAAATATGACCATCTCAGGACAGAAGCTCCTAGCTGTGAAAGGAGGAGATGGAGGAGAGAGGAGGAGGGACAGGCAGAGCAGGGAGGGAGAAGCTGCTGCTGCCAGCCTGCAGTTCTCAGTTCAGTCAAAAGGGAGCACTTTTCATCCACTTAAGAAATTTCCAGTGTCCCTCCCTCCGTGCCTCTCTCTCTCTCCTCCTCCTCCTCTCTCTCTCCTCCTCTCTCTCTCCTCCTCTCTCTCTCTCTCCTCCTCTCTCTCTCCTCCTTTCTCTCTCCTCCTCTCTCTCCTCCTCTCTCTCTCTCTCTCTCTCTCTCTCCTCCTCCGTCTCCATCTCTCTCCACTATTGCTCTACGTCTTCATGTGTCTGTTAACTATGTCCGCCGTTTCCCTTCCCTCTTCCCCCCATCTTTATTTCTGTCCATTCTCCCTCATAACTCTCTCCCCCCTTCCCCTCCCCCTCTATCTCTCTCCCCCCCCTCTCTGTCTCCTCCCTCCACCTTTCCATCTCCCTCTCTCTCCCCGCCATCTCTCCCCCTCTCTCTCCCCCTCTCTCTCTCCCCCCATCTCTCCCCCTCTCTCTCCCCCCATCTCTCCCCCTCTCTCTCTCCCCCTCTCTCTCCCCCCCATCTCTCCCCCTCTCTCTCCCCCCCATCTCTCCCCCTCTCTCTCTCCCCCCCCCCATCTCTCCCCATCTCTCTCCCCCCCATCTCTCCCCCCCTCTCTCTCTCATTCTCTCTTGGTGGATTCTTCATAACCCCTCTATTCAGTCGGGTGAACAGCTTGCTTGCTTCACGGAACGAGCGCTGTGTCCTCGGGCTGCGCCCGGGCCAATGAGAGACGCCGGCACCGCCCTTATTGAGGCTCTCTATGAAACACTCTACCAAAGTGAGCACTGTTGTGCATTCAATGCTCGGTTTGTCGAGCCAAACGCCGGATCACATCCCATCTGATTCTTCTCCATACATATTTTCACATATGTCTTTTTGTACTCACATCTCCCTGCTGCCTTTATTTTGGGTATGGCTTTATACTGTCACGGGTTGGTTATGTATTTATAAAACTGTTTTTATATGTATTATTACTTATTGTGTGCTGCCCTGGTTCAGCATTCTAATCCTGAATCAATCATGTCCCCAGCAACCGCTCAGTTGTGTCTGTGTGTGTGTGTGCGTGTGTATCTATGTGCGTGTGTGTGTGTTGGCTCTCACCATTGGGCGTGTCCGGGGGTGTCCAGGTAACATTTAATGCATGTGGGGACAGAGGCGTGACCAGGGGGGCCGGAACGTTCTCCGGAGTGCTCTCCGCCGTCCGGGCACGGCTGGGGGGGCTCAGGGTACACCCACCTCCCGTGCAGGCCTGGCATACAACACACACGTGAAGCACACAACACACACATGAAGCACACAACACACACATGAAGCACACGTGAAGCACACAACACACACAGGAAGCACACGTGAAGCACACAACACACACAGGAAGCACGGTGTGTGTGTGTGTGTGTGTGTGTGTGTGTGTGTGTGTGTGTGTGTGTGTGTGGATAAGTGTGTTTGGGTGCATGTGTGCATGGGTGCATGTGTGCGTGGGTGCATGTGTGCGTGGGTGCATGTGTTTGTGGGTGCATGTGTGTGTGGGTGCATGTGTGTGTGGGTGCATGTGTGTGTGGGTGTGTGTGTGGGATCCCCTCCCTATTTGCCTGTATGTCTGCGTCTGTCTGCGTGTGTGTGTGTTTATTGTCTGCGTCTGTCTGCGTGTGTGTGTGTGTTTATGGTCTGGGTCCGTCTGTCTGTGCGTGTGTGTGTGTGTGTGTGTGTGTTTATGGTCTGGCTCTGTCTGCGTCTGCGTGTGTGTGTGTTTAAGGTCTGGGTCCGTCTGCGTGTGTGTGTGTGTGTGTGTGTGTGTGTTTAAGGCCTGGGTCCGTCTGCGTGTGTGTGTGTGTGTGTGTGTGTGTGTGTGTTTAAGGCCTGGGTCCGTCTGCGTGTGTGTTGGTGCGTGTGCGTGTGTGAAACCCACTCACCGCCACGCTGACGGTGTAGGTGGTGCCGGGCCGCAGGCGGTGCAGGGTGTGGTTCTCCCGGAGAAGGGTGCTGTTGTACACGGGCTGAGGCCCCGCCCCCCCGCGGGACAGGTACACCACGTAGGACGCCAGGACGCCGTTCACCTGCGTCGGGCGAGACCACCTGGACAGACGGACAGTCATGGTGCTGACGTGGATCTCAGTCGGACATCGTTAAGGTTCCACAGGTACAGCCGGTGCTGCCCGGCATTACTCGGTCCAACGTCGGGAAAGTAGACAAGCAAGGAGAAGGGATGAATAAATGACGATGATTTGAGGAGGAGAGAGGAGTGAGATGAGGAGGAAAGTGTCAACAATCACACACTCACGCGATTGACTAAATGTGGTGTGCCTCTGTGCTGTTCATTAAATCACATCACAGAATCTGTAGCAAGTTATTCATCGGTCGAGAAATGAGCTTCGGACAGCTCCTCTTTTTCAATCAGGATTTAGTTTGATTTAAATTATTTATAATAGAAATTGCAGATATTAATTACATCCGTATTATATTGTCTTGTGCTCTGCTGTCTGAATGGGAGGGCCTGGAGAAACAATGTTTTCTAGGAACACTTGTTTTCAATCATTTAAATTATAATTTACAGTTTAAAACAGATCATACACAGAGTGCCATCATTAATCAAATGTGATGCATTACAATAAACAGCTACTAATATCAATTAGCATTATTTTTGTTGTTTACTTTTCATAGAATACATTTAATTGATAAAAACAAAATAACTTAATTTTTATTAATATTAGGAACGCAACCAACATAGGCTGTTTGGAAAGGTAATGGATTCCCTTCAGCCTCCCTACATTAAGACAGTTTTGAATGACTGATGAATGTGTGTTACCACACAATTAGCTACTTTGCTAATCTATCACATTTATTATAAGATTTATACGCTGTCGATTGTCACGGTGATGTATGGCCATTTTGCGAATCACTAAATCAAAGGGGAGTTGTGATAATTTGTATAATAATTCATTGCAATAATGGCTTTCGAAAACCAATGGTTTTAGACGGGCTTTAAAATAATCATTAAGGTGTAATGAGGCTCCATCTGTGATCTCAGGTGATCGCCGTGGAAAGGTGTGTGTGCCGCCGATTGCAATCACCCCACATCGTCTTCAAAGTAAGAAACTCAAACCTTTCTATCACTCTAAAAATAATATCAAGTCCCATGAGATAATGGAAAGGGGGTTGCATGAACTGTTCATAGACACACCACTTGAAATACATTTCACAATGAAGTAATTCTTTTTTCGTTCTTCTCCATGATGTTTTTGGTATATACATTTATATTAAGGGCATTTAGCAGACGCTTTTATCCAAAGCAACTTACATGGGTACATTTGTCAAAAGCAGGAGGAACACCAATATATAACTGTGGGAACAGTAAGGATGTTCATAGAACCAAGTGCCAAGCACTAACTAGGTTTAAATTTAAAGCGACGTGCAACTATCCTCCTCTCTCTGTCATAACATCCTTCCTCTGCTCATCGTTCTTCACTGGCCACGTCGCTGCGTCTGAATGCTGCTCTGCCGTTCTCACAGAGACAGAGGCAGGGTATTGACCAGGGGTGAACTCCCCACCTCTGCCCATTAACAATGTGCTAACAAGGCACTTCCAAATCCGCCTTCATCCCTGAGCAAGAAAAGTGTATTCTTAGCCGTGTGTGTTCTGATACCGCTATGAGAAGAGATGCTACATGGTAATCTCTTCTGGAGTAATCACCATGTTATTTACTACAACCATATTAATATTATGTATTAATTATGATTTTGTATTGATTTTGTTGAACTGAGTGGAGGTAACTCCCACTTAAATAGCACAAACCGACAGATAGGGTCGGTACTAAAGTGTGTTTGCATCAGTAGATTCAGAATCATATTGTTATTTAAGGTTCAAAATCAAGAAAACACAACTTACTATTTTGTGTGTGCCTGTGTGTGTTACTTGTGAGTGTGTATATATGTGTGTCTGTGTGTGTGTCTGTCTGTGTATTGGTTTGTGTCTATCTGTGTGTGTGTGTGTCTTTCTGTGTATGTGTGTGTGTGTGTACATGCATTTGTTTGTGTGTGTCTGTGTATGCATGCATGTGTGTGTGTGTGTGTGTGTGTGTGTGTGTGGCAATTCTCCCTCCTGCGGTGAGTCCTAAGTGACAGTGAGGGCACTAATGGCTTTCAAACAGATTTACTTTTACACACAGACACTCACACACACTCCCTCATACACACACACGCACTCCCATACCCCCACACACCCACACACCCACACGCACACCCATACATATACACCCACACATACATATGCACACATAATATAAAACGGGGCACAGATCCGTCTTTTGGTGGCACCTCCCCCTGCGGGTCAAAGGTCAAGCGCGGCAGAATATTCCGCATGCTAAACAATACGGCAGAAGGTCACTGCGTTTGTCCTTCTCCGCGTGCCTCAGGCAGGGGAGGGTGTGCTGGACATGTGCCGTGTGGACATGCAAGATGATATGGGTTGTCCTCGCGCACTTTATCTGCCTCTCTCGCTCGCCCGCAGTCCAACGTGTTGTCATCTCGCTATCGCAATTAACTCGGCTTCGTTAAAGGGATTTACTTTTAAACCAAATGATCCCTTTTCTGTTTCTGGGATTTTCTATCCATTTAGCGTGAGAGTGAATGTGTGAGAGAGTAAATGTGTCGGAGAGTGAATGCGTGAGTGAGTGAATGTGTGAGAGAGTGAATGTTTCGGAGAGTGAATGCGTGAGTGAGTGAACGTGTGAGAGAGTGAATGTGTCGGAGCGTGAATGCGTGAGTGAGTGAACGTGTGAGAGAGTGAATGTGTCGGAGAGTGAATGCGTGAGTGAGTGAACGTGTGAGTGAGCGAATGTGTGAGTGAGTGAATGTGTGAGAGAGTGAATGTGTCTGTGGGAGAATGTGTGAGTGAGTGAACGTGTGAGTGAGTGAGAGGGTGAAGGTGTCGTCGTGGTGTCTCAAACTCACTCCACCAGGATGGTCCGGGCGTCCATCAGGGTGAGGTGGGGGGCGGGCAGGGGCCCGGGGGGCAGCTGGGAGGTAACCATGGTAACCTGGGAGCTGTTGCTACAGCCGGCTGCAGTGCACGCGCTCAGTAGCAACGCGTGGGTGGAGTACACGCCGAGAGCTGGAACACACACGCACACACATTGTGTCCGGCTAATGTAAGCTATGACAGGTAGCAATAAACTATACACGGAGATGCAACACTATAGAATGCAATCTGATCTAATAAGTGGCAGTCTGGAAGTATTATTTTAACTAAGTTTAATTAAGGACAATGGGCAGAATGTATACAGATCATATGAATCAAGACTCACTTTTTCAGAGTTTACCTAGACTCTGCATAGCCCCCCCCCCCCCCCCGTGTCTTCTTCTAAATGCTTTAAAAGTAATGTAAATGAAGATATTGCTACGACTGTATTCCCATGTATTTCCCAGTCTCTCTCTCTCTCTCCCCCATCTGTGATATTTTCCACCCTGCAGTTAGCAGTGTTGAACTCGGCCTCAGTGTTATATGATCTTGTCTGGACGGTATAATTACCACGTCCATAATCCTCCCAATCACTGTGGATATCAGACACCCCGCAACATCAGCCCACTAAGACACTCACTGGCTCCTGATTGGCCAGCACACACCACGCACACACAAGGCAAAGGCAGAACGCTGTGTGTACGGTGTGTTGGGCTTTGAAAGGGGAAATGGATGGATTTTTAAATGTATGTGTACAAATAATTTTAGTTTTGGCTGCATGTGTACGCTAATGCGTTTCACATAAGCTGTGTGTGTGTGTGTGTGTGTGTGTGTGTGTGTGTGTGTCTGAGAATGTGTGTGTGTCTCAGTTGTGTCTCATTCTGTATTTATCTCTTTATTGCTTATGTTCAAAGACTGAATGCATGTCTATGGGATTTTGCTGTTTTGCTTGTTATTTATTTTAATTTGTGTGAATATGTCGA
>NC_136938.1:27513570-27518570 GCF_949987615.1 Pollachius pollachius | reverse complement strand
GCGCCCCGCCGCTCCTTCGTCATCGTCTCTGCGCTCCTCGTCCCCGTGGCGCCGGCTCTCGGTGCAGCCGCCGGGCGAGCAGACGGTCACCGTGACGACGTAAGGCGTGGCGGGGGTCAGGCCCGACAGCAGGCCTGCAGACACAGAGGACGGCAGAGAGAGAGAACAGTGGGGAAGTGGAAGAGTCGCAGATTATTGATCCATTGAGTGATTGGTAAATGGACTGTGTTTATGCTGCACTTTTATAACCAGTGGCCACTCAAAGCGATGTACAATGTTGCCTCACATTCACCCATTCATGCACACATTCACACACTGACGGCGGAGTCAGCCACGCAGGGCGACGGCCAGCTCGGGGGCAGTTAGGGCGAGGTGGCTCAAGGACACCTCGACACTCAGCTAGGAGGAGCCGGGGATCGAACTAGCAACCTTCCGGTGACCAGCCAACCAGCTCTACCTCCTGAACCACATTTGGCGCTGTATAATCACGATACAGTGAAAACATTTCACACTCTGAAACTTCCTCAAAAACGCGATAAACACGATGTGATCACCAGTGTGTCTTTATTTGAGTAATTCTCCAGATGAGGAAAAGCGGTTGGCCCCCGGCTGCCAGTGGTGTGGTCCAATGGGAAGAGGCCACGTCATAGCGGGCCTCCCTGGTCCCCGGGTAAGTCCATTCAGCTGCCACCAATCGCATTAGCATACGCTAACAGCCACGCATCTCGTGCACTTCCACTCCGACCCGGACAGCGGGTCCTTGTGTTTTGTTTAGATGCTCTTGTGTCGCCTTCGCCGTTTGGCAATAAGACGTCAATGTCACCAAAGAGAAAGCGACGCATATGAATTTCGCCCTTCTCCGCCGACCAATCAGCTGGCTTGTTTCCCCTACAGTAACTCATCTCGTCGTTTCACAGAACTTCTGTTGCTCTTCCTCTTCCTACACTGCAGTTTATTAAGCAGTGCATTTATTTACATACTTAATCTAACCTTTATGATTGTACTCAATTAAGGACCGGGGCCCCACTGTGCCACAATTAGCGCCTCATTTGCTCTCTCTGTGTTTTTTTTTTCTTCTCTCCTTCTCTTTTTTCTCCCAGACACTGTAAGTGTAATTCTGCAGTCAGGTGTCAGGCGGCCATTTATTAGCCAGAAATCCCCCAATCACCGTGGACTTAATGTCTGGCAGAGACACAAGCTGGGCTGGGAGGGAGGGAGGGAGACACAGAGAGGAAGACAAGGACACAGAGATGGAGGGAGGGAGAGAGGGAGAGGGAGAGAGAGAGGGATGGAGAAAGAGAGAGAGAGAGAGAGAGAGAGAGAGAGAGAGACAGAGAGAGGAGAGAAAAAGTGAGAGAGAGAGAGAGAGAGAGAGAGAGAGAGAGAGAGAAAGAGTGAGAGAGAGAGAGAGAGAGGAGAGAAAAAGTGAGAGAGCGAGAGAGTGAGAGAGAGAGAGAGGGTAATGGAGAAAGAGAGAAAGTGCGAGAGAGAGAGAGAGAGAGTGATGGAGAGAGGCAGAGGGAGAGAGAGAGAGAGAGAGAGCCCATCTTCATATTTGCCTGGAGACATGGCCGAGTGGGCAAGGAGGAGGAACGAATCGCAGGAGCGCGTTTGGACTTCATCACGGCCGGGAACGGGGAGGATGCCAGGGTATGACATCACAGGGAGAGTCGGGAGTGCCTGGTTTTAGAATGGAGGCCGTCTCCTCTCGGCTGGGGACTTGCCAAGGAGACATTAGCGGCAGGGTCGACGGGGACACTGCCTGGGTGTGTGTGGGCGTGCGTGTCGACGCGCGTGCGCGCGCTTAGTGTTATTTTTGTATCTGTATCCATGGCCAAACGAAGACTGCGTGAGGGCGTGGCCGACCGTGTTTATGTCTCACTGTTTACTTTTCAAAGAGGCTCAAAGTGTCCCGACAGCCCGTTACCGGGGAGGGAGAGTGGACGGAGTGGGTCCTGCGGCACGTAGGGACGTTTACATTTCCCATTGAGGACATTGAGCAGACGCTTTTATCCAAAGCGACTTACAGCGGCTAATGCACACATTCACAGGTGACAGCCAGCCCGGCGGGAGCAGTCCAGGTGCGGTGCCTCGCTCAGGGACACCCCGACACTCAGACAGGAGGAGCCGGGGATCGTACTAGCAACCTTCCGGTTACCAGCCAACCTGCCGTACCCCCCGAGCTAAGCTGACGAGTTAACGTGACATTTAATTCCCGTACACACGGACGTTAAGGTGTGCATGTGGTCATTCGTGTTCATGCAGCTGTGCCCAGGTTACCTGTGTAGTTGGTGTCCGTCGGACGCACTGATTGGACGACGGGAGCCTCATCAGGGCGGTCTCTCTGGTAGGCCCGCAGCTCGTACCTGTCAATCAGCCCTCTGACATCACCAGTGGGCGGGGCCCACCTCACCAGGGCACTGAAGCCGTTCTTAATTTGGACCGCGCTGGGGGGTTGAATGTACTTGGGTACTAGAGGGAGAGAGAGACAGAGAGAGACAGAGAGAGAGAGAGAGAGAGACAGAGAGAGAGAGAGAGACAGAGAGAGACAGAGAGAGAGAGAGAGAGAGAGAGAGAGACAGAGAGAGAGAGAGAGAGAGAGAGAGACAGAGAGAGAGAGAGAGACAGAGAGAGAGAGACAGAGAGAGACAGAGAGAGGTATGATATGAAGGAGTGCACTGATGTGCAGCACCTCATTGAGATGTTGCATTAATATTGCAGAAAAACACGCAAATGAGACCCCAAAGGCCAGCACAAGAGTTAGGAATAACTGTGAATGAAGGGTACATATGTTAACAAGAGCAGAATGTCAAAGAGAAGGAGATTTAAAAACCATCTGAGAAAGTTTGGAAAATGTGTTCGCTTTCTAGTTACACCTGAAGACCACACACACACACACACACAAACACACACACACACACACAGACACACACACACACACACACACAGAAAGATAAAGAGGTGAGGGAGAATGGAAGGGAGGGTGGGCGAGACAGAAAGAAAGGGATCGAGAAATAAAGAAACCAAGAAAGGAAAAAGAATTCCCCATCTCTCTGTGTTTTAATAGGCCCAGTAAATCACATCCCACCATTAGCATAAATACTATTTATGAGTGTTGTAACTTTTTCACCACTGATTTAATACAGCTAGCCATTCATTCTGGGCCGTATTTCACCGCAATCAGCCTGCTTCCCTCTCTCAAACCCACGCCACCCTATCCCATTCTATATTCCACTCTTTTTATCTATTGCACGCGCGCGCTCTGTCATACTTTTTCTCCCTTTTATAGACTTCTCCTCTCCCCCTGTCCTGGCATAATTTCATGTTCCTCTAAATATCTGCGTTGCGCCGCACTTAATTCAAATTAAAAAGACATGAGAGTTCTCAAACACACTAAACCGCGCTCCAATCTGTCTCCCAGCCGGCTCCTTCAGTCCGTCTGTCCGTCAGACCATCTGTCTCTCTCTACCTCGTCATGTTTCCTTCGCTTAACCCCGCCTTTCTACGTCTGGCCACACACCCTTCTGTCTTCCCTCCTTTTCCTGCTCTCCAATTCCTTTCCATCGTTCCTAAATCCTACACTTCTTCACCCCCCCTTACCGCCCACTTCCAAGATTGTTCCACACATCCCTTTTCTCATTTGCACATTCTCTCTCTTCTCCTCCTCATCATCCTCTTTCATTCCCCTCTTTTTCCTAAAGCATTAACATCCCTTCTTTCCCTTGCTATCTTTTTCACTGCATCCTGCTCTCTCTCTCTCTCTCTCTCACCCAGTCTCTCTCTGTCTCCCATCTCTTCCTGTCTCTACCTCTCTTCCTCTCTCACAGTCTCTCTCTGTGTCTCTACCTCTCTCTCTCTCCCTTCTCTGTCTCTCACCGTCTCTCCCTCTCTCTCCCATCTCTATCTCTCTCCCATCTCTTTCTCTCTATCCGTCTCCCTCTCTCCCATCTCTTTCTCCCTATTCGTCCCCTCTCTCCCATCTCTTTCTCTCTATCCGTCTCCCCCTCTCTCCCTCCCCAGAGGTGGGTGAGCTGACCCATCCCAGTGTATCGTTGGCTACTAAAGACCACCTTTATTCTCCACCAGGGAGACGACCGCCATCAGGGGTCAACCGCCTTTTACTGAGATGTCCTTAATAGAGAGCGCTTTTAATATCTCATGCGGTCCGCCGAAATGACCACCCCGTCCAGGGACCGCCCTCGTGGACAAGAGGGGGCGTGGCTTCATGTCAATTATTAACAGGACATAAACTGACAAACAGGGGAGTAAACCAAACGGAAGGAAACGCATCAAAGGTCTGCTGCAAATACACGCTCAATCGGTCACCCCGGCTCTTCAAACCCAGAACACGTTTCACTCAGAGGAGGAAACGGGTTAGAATTTAAAAATAGACACAGAAAGAAAATCTCCAGGAGTGGCGAGAGTAAGACAGGAAGGCTACAGACCGGCAGACAGACAGGCAGACAGACAGGTGGAAAAGAAATATGGACAAACACACAGACACACAGACAGACAGATGACCAACCAGATGCACACACAAACAGCAGACAGACAGACGGATAGATGCCAGCCAGCTGGACAGACCTGTGCCTCGGCTGCGTCCTCTCTGCCAAGGCCCTGCTGACCAGCCTCCTTCAGCCACGGCCACACACCTGTACAGGTACTCTGGAAGCACAGGGGGACAGGTTAGAATCAGGGTGGTCTGTACACCTGTACAGGTACTCTGGACACACAGGTGGACAGGTGAGGATCAGGGTGGTCTGTACACCTGTACAGGTAAGGAGGGTTCCGGTAAAAAAAGGTTACTCTACTAACTTACCTTTCTACCAACACTGTGCTCCACTACGAACTCTGTTTCTGTACTGACTCTGTGCTCCACTACTAACTCTGTGACTACTGACTCTGTGCTCCACTACTAACTCTGTGACTACTGACTCTGTGCTCCACTGCTAACTCTGTGACTACTGACTCTGTGCTCCACTGCAAACTCTGTGACTACT
>NC_136938.1:27491070-27506070 GCF_949987615.1 Pollachius pollachius | reverse complement strand
TAGGAACGCTAATAAATGTAATTTGTAAAGTTAGGGCTATCTGTCTTGTCGCGCTCAATGAACGACTTCGCGAATGTTCTTGAACTCAATGAACGACTTCGCGAATGTTCTTGAACCTTCCTACGTCAATCGACGCGATCGTCCGCGATCATCTGTTGCCAGGCAGGTACAAATTTGGCACCCGGTGCAAATTTGGTGTGACAAATTACATTTATTAGCGTTCCTAACTTTATATTTGTATTGCATTTAATTGTTTAATCGAATTTAGCTAGCAACCTCTGTGTTTAATGTGTAGTAAACCGAGTGTTTAACCGCGAATGTTCTTGAACCTTCCTACTCAATCGACGCGATCGTCCGCGATCATCTGTTGCCAGGCAGGTTTGGAATGGATTACGTATGGATTACGTACCCGGTACAAATTTGGCACCCGGTACAAATTTGGTGTGACACCTCCCCGTAATCAGGTTTCGTTTGTGCTATTTGGGCATTAAAGGGGAGTGAGAAGCTATGTGGGCCAGATATCGTTAGCGGTTAGCTGCTTTGACGCTAGGGGTCTATCGTCTGGGCCGTGCGGCCGGGAGGAATCGCAGCGCAGCGCGTTCTTTACATCCCACTCTGAATCTGTGCGTTCAGCAGTCCGTGTGTCATTTACATCCACGACCTTGTCAGTAGGAGGATGAGTGAGGCCCGACAGATACCTGACATCACATTATCCCCTCTAACCTTCCCCCCTCTCACTCTGTCACTCGGCCCTCCGTCGCCCGTCTTCCCCCTTCTTCTCCCTGAACTCCGCTTTTAACCTTCCTCTCCTCTGTCTTGACCTCTTCCTGCTTCCTTTTCCTGTGGCCACTTAAAGCGTGTTCTCTGTATGCTGCGTCCGTGTGTCTTCCCTCGGCGGCCCGGCACGCCGTGTGAAACCTAAAGTCAACCGCTGGGATGTCAACAGGGAGCCACAGAGTGACCGACTGAGGCCGGAGAGAACCAGTGTCTGAGTGTACGGCTTCATAGCCCGATAGCTGCTTAATATAACTAGTGTTGACCAAAGATGAGTGACCACCTATTTTAAAGGATTCTATAAACCATAGTATACATCTAAATTTACATTTAGGGCCTTTAGCAGACGCTTTTATCCAAAGCGACTTCCAATAAATACATTTGTCGGAAGAAAGAGAAACGACAATATATCTCTGTCGTTACAGTAAGGATGTTGATAGAACCAAGTGCCAAGCACTAACAATCACTAAGTTAACCCATTCCCTGTGTACAACAAAGATAGCTAGTATAGAAGAAGTGTCATAAACTATAACATATATTTCTATCTAAAAATAATGAATAGTACTTTGTTATTATGATTAACTTATTGTTATATATTTTAACATTAAACATTTGATTCAACACATCACTGGCAATACAACTTTCAAATCCCCATTTCCAAGAAGTTGAAAGAGGATATTTTACAACCAACTCTATAGCAATGAACAATAAACACCCAGTATAAACAAGATTACTTTACATAGACTTCAATGTTAAAATATGATGCTATCTTAATTCAGTGTTAAGGTATGGGTATGTTTTAAGCTGCATACTGCAGTAAAGCAGTGTAACTCTAGCGCAAAGCCGAAAGCTCCTATATAGGTTACCATTAAGAGTGGTAAACGAGTGCTTTTCCCTGAGAATTATGATTTCCCGGCTCCTGTATTGTTTCCCCCCCTCTGTCTGGATAAACAGTGGAGGTGGTGTGTAATCATCTACACAACATAACCTGAATCACTCCAGTCATGTTAGCTCTCTGCAGGCATTAATCAGAGCCGGGCGCATTAATGAGCGCGCGGCAGCCTGCTAATTACGCTCATAGATTCTGCAGCAGCCCATTAAATATACAAATGACAGAATTAAAGAGCCCAGCCTCCTCTGATTAATCTTTAAATGGGGAAAAACTAATGATGTCTGCGCAAACTTTCCTTTCACACTCTTCTCCCCGCCCCTCCCCCTCTCCTCTCAAACGCCCCGGCTCGGCAATCAATCAAATTAATTAAGAAAAAAAAATAATTTGTATCATTTAACATTTCCCTCTTCCCTTGCTTCAGCGCCGCGGTGTTCCGCCGCCACGCAGCAGTCGACGGCGAGCTCGGAGAATTAACAAAGATCTTTTATTGCGCGACTTAAGGCGGCTCTGTCGAGGCCGCTCTGTGAGTCCCCGTCCTCCCCACGGCCGGTCTGCCCTCGCTCTCTACCTTCAGAACAGAGCAGGTATGTACGCTACTGTTCATGATGAGGGCGCCCACCAGACGCCTCGCAGCGGGTTCATACACCGTTCATGCGGGGGGCAGGTTGGGTGTACGGCGGGGCAGACATTGGGGGTTGAACCCAGAACCTCTTGGCTGGTGGTCCGGCAGCAGAACCAGTACATGAGCATGCGTGTTATACTGGTGAGACTGGTCCTCATGTGAGGCCACGGCAGGCCTCAGTACAGAGCCATTATTTTATACTGTTTATACTGTTTGCCCTGTTTGTTTTGACATTTATTTTAGCATCTATTTTTTTCTATTTTGGATTTGTATTGTATTGTACCCTGTGTCTTCCACTGCTGCTGTGCTGTAACAAAGGAATTTTCCCTTCGGGGGATAAATACCGTTTTTTTATCTACCTATCTATCTATCATTACCGGTACGAATCACGTGAAAGCTGACATTGTGTGTGTTTCAGACAGCATTCTTTACCACTGAACATTGATTTTTACCAGACCCTGAATAAGATGTAGATGAGATATCCCTAACTTGGGGTAAACCGTTAGATAAGACTTTATTACAGACATTACAGATGAGGTTGAGGCACTAATATTGTATTATTTTATGGAACAAGCACTCGCAAAAGGTCTCCACCAAGCTTGGAGCCATAATCCAGCTCTGATCTTAACTAAGATCCGCCATAAAAAGTATTGACTTCCAGGGCCATAAATTAATTAAGCATGAGGAACTGTCCTTAATTCACAGGTGAGTGGACTAATATCGCTTATGGAAACAAGCACTCAGGGGATGATATAAAACGATGACACATTGACTTGAAAAAACAAGCAATTTTGATGTAGACCGAGATTAAGCAGATGATGTAGACATTGAAATGACATGCGGACTAATGGAGCGTATTTATGAAAATGGGTTTCCCGGGTCCTTCGTATTATAACATTGATTTAGAATGTTAGAAGGGCTTCCTGTCCTGATCTAAACTGAGATTTACCATAAAAAATGACTGACTCCACTCCAAGACAAGTGCTCTCAATACACCATCTGACTGCTAGGAGGTTCACAGAGAGATCTCTCAGGTCCAGAAAACAACATTAGAAGCAATACGAAACACAAAAAGAGATCTGACCTAGTGTTTCACACACAGCCCATTAAGCATTAGTCTCACCCTCAGAGGCAAACTTACCTAAAATGTCAGCCTAACCAAAGTCCAATCTGACTTTACTTGAAGAAAAATAGTTTCTACTGAGGCATTGCAAAATATTTCACAATGGCTTCTCTAAACCGTAGGCAAACGTCCCAGGCTTTGATTAAAAGCAGGAATATCGGAAATCAGCGTGGCCGGCGTTACAAGGTTTTCCAGCAGACATTAGCGATTGACAAGTCTCTCCTCTGTGATCAATCTGCCCTCCGAGGGTATTACACTGCATTACATTCATAATCCGATTTGCCTTTGATTTGTTCCCTGTTCCGTGCACTTCGACGGGAATAATTGTCTGTAGATGATGCTATTAGTATTGACGGTTGTAGAAAGGCAGATTGTGAGGACCGCCGACACATTGATGGTTCCAGAATGGATCCGGTCTGAGCGTGATTGTCTGATCCATTACCCTTTATGAAGGAGAGCGAGGGGAGAGGTGGAGCATGGCTCTCCATAGAAGGAAATCATCATATATTTATCGGGATAAGAAGAGAGCACCTAGTGACACATCGCTCTGTATGGATCCCATCGGCGGAGAGGTGGACACATTCTCGATATCAATGATCTTCACAGCGGACGCTTTTCTTTGTAAACGCTTTATACTGTATTAAGGCTGTTTACAGTATGGATGTGTCCCCTTTTAGGCTTCTAACCCTGCAGTCGTACAGTTAATGTGATCCACAGACACACAGACCCCCCCCCACCCCCCCCAGGTCAGGACAGTCCATTACCCCTAAACCAACCAAACCTGGAGCTGGCGAGGTCAAGGTGAACCAACACTTATTCTCCCAGGCTCTGTGTCCGTCTGAGACATTGTGCATCTCTCTCTCTCTCTCTCTCTCTCTCTCTCTCTCTCTCTCTCTCTCTCTCTCTCTCCTCTCCCTCTCTCTCTCAAAATAATCAACAATGAAGTCTGGATCTTTTCATGATCGAAGGAAACTCAGGCCTGCGTTTCCTGTTCTCACAAACATTTTTGTGAGAACCCCCAAGGCGTTGTGGTGCCCTAGTGTGCCCCAGGAGAAACCCAAACCCTCCCAGCTAGAGAGCGACAACAACAGTGTAGCTGTGGCTTCCACAACAAAGAGACCGGCCCCCCTGTTTAGGAGCCAGTCTGGAGTCTGCCCGAGCCCCAGTCATTAATTATGAGCGTCAGCCTGGGTGATGTTCTCAGACGAAGCAGAACATGTTTGGTTGTGGAGCTCAGCTCTCCTAATGACACCGGTAAACAGCCAGATAATTGTCCTTTGCGGTGATTGGGGAAGTCTTTGGAAGAAGACGCGTCTACTAATCTACAGCCAAGTCCAGGAGAGGCAGGCCACGCAGACATCACAATCGTGACAACACGACAACACTGGCAAGACAGGGGTGGGGGTTAGGTGTCTTGCTCAGAGATACCTCGACACGCTGAGCCGGGGATCGAACTAGCAGCCGCCCGGTTCCCGGCCGACCCGCTCTACCTCCTGAGCCACACGCCGCCCCCGGTGGACGCTGGGCGCCGTTACCTGTGTAGTCCGTGTTGACCGGAAGCGTTGGGCCGGGGAAGAGGTAGTACCCGCTGCCGGGGAACCTGGTTCCCCTGGTGACGGGGTCCCGGGGGTCAGACAGGGACACGTCGGTGCGCTCCACCTGGGGGGGGGGGCCACACCCGTTGGTCTCTGCTCATTGAATGGACTTTGGAGACGTTTTTTCTGTGTGTGTGATGCGATGTATGGATACAGAACAACACGAGGGCGCCCGGGCCAGACCTGGTAGACGGGGGGGGGTCCGTTGGGGTCTGCTGGGGGGCTCCACTCCACGTCGACGGTGGTCTCGTTGACGGGGCGCAGTCTGGGGGGGCTCAGCCCAACTGGGGCTGAGGAGGAGAGGAGAGAGGAGACAGCATGGGTTCGCTGTTTAAGCATGCTTTATGTTCATATCTCCCATTACAGATGAATAAATAAAATAGGAACCCTTTTCAGGGTTATTACACCGACTGCAGAGTTGTCATGCCTGTTGTCCATTATTTGTTTTGATCAGAATTTCTGTGCACAAATATTGTGCCTGACTGGTAACCACAGTGAAATTAATCGCTACGTTATCTTAACTCGGTTTGAATCTCAAGTGGATGAAATTCTCCTTATTTTAATTAGTGGTACTTGCGTCGCAGGGACATGTTACAGTAGCTTTACGTGAATCAACAGCCTGTTCTTCCACCCCTCTTGCCAAACACATCGTACATTAAATGTCCTGTTCTGGTGGCATATCGTCAGTGATGAGGATGCATGGGAGGCTGTCATGGTATCAATGCATTCTAATGATGACCTGTAATTGTCCTGTGGATAATGTCTCCACCAGGGGGATATGTCCTTGCTAGGCGTGTGTGGCAAGATGAATGTGTGATTGGATGTGTTTCTGCCACTGCAGTGTGGTTGCACAGCGTTTTAGAACATCATTGCATTTATTGTGTGGCTTCTTTTTCTACTGGGTTTACTTCGTGGTTGTGATTTAGTTTGACAGATTTACTCTGCAGTTGTGGTGGATGTAATACAGTTACTACATATAGCCACTGTTTTGCAATACATTTTTCTCTTTGTGGAAACAGTGGTGGAGCATAACGTCCGACAGTAACACAGGATTTAGAGCAGGTAGGATTATATTTGTATGCATTTAGCACCATGCTAGAATAGGTCCATCATTAAATGATTCCCTTTATCAGAGTTATCGGGGGCCAAGGAAACAAACACACAGTAATAG
The DNA here is from genome assembly GCF_949987615.1 of Pollachius pollachius. Classification (NCBI taxonomy): domain Eukaryota; kingdom Metazoa; phylum Chordata; class Actinopteri; order Gadiformes; family Gadidae; genus Pollachius; species Pollachius pollachius. Next base: position 27,499,893 of record NC_136938.1, on the reverse strand, counting down.
AGTGGAGCGGGGGCGAGGAGAGGAAGGTTTTGGAAGGACGACAGTGGAAGCCAGGAGTGCATTAAGTTAAATGCCTTTCTCTATGGTCTCTGTGTGTGTCTGTGATGTGGCTGCTGCTTAAGTGATTTGCAGCCTTGCTAGATTAAATCTCTCTCTACACACACACACACACACACACACACCCTTTAGTGGGGGCTCTAATAGAGGTCTTAAATGGGAAGTGGACAGCTTGTCTTGGGCAGCTCATCTCGGTGCATCAAACCATAAATTACTTCCAATCGATAGGCGACCAGTCTATTGAAATGGAGCTATGCTGTCATTTGGAACACTCTCACTGCTCAATTCGCACATGCTCTCGCTCTCTCTCGCTCTCATTCGCCTGCTTTTTCTCTCCCTCTCACTCTCTCCATCTAATATGCTATCTTTTGTATTATCTCTCTCCCATATAACCTCCCTCTCTCTTGTCTGCACTCTCCCTATCTCCCTCTCTCTCTCTCTCTCTCTCTCTCTCTCTCTCTCTCTCTCTCTCCCTATCTCCCTCTTCCTCTCTCTCCCTCTCCCTCGCTCTCTCTCTCTCTCTCTCTCTCTCTCTCTAATGGTGTCTGGCATGAATACGTAAAGGTATTCTTGCTGGTGAGCATTTATGTTATGTTCATAACTATTCATATTTATCCATGTACATTTATTTTCTGATAGTCATTTGTGTGGTGGTCCCTTGCATCATGTGCTGTGTTTTTGTGTGTGTACTTTCAGACACAAAAGATGCCACTTAGTGACAGATAAAAGTAGGCATACAGAAAGTCATAAAAATTACATTTACAGAGGCCCCTGACTTCCACTTTGATACACACACACACACAGCGTCATTAACCTTTAATTAGTATTACATTAATATTATCATATAACATTGGTAGTATTGTTACTATTTTTTCATCTGAAGATGAACAGATTAAGTAGTATTTTGCTTTATACTTCACACTGCCCCAATACACACACGCACAGTGATCGTGCAACGAGCATATTTCACTCCTAAAAGAGGCCCTGAGGCTAATTATGCATTAATCAATAAACTTCCTGTTCTGTTGAGTGGTGTAGCAGTGTGTGTTTGGTGTGTGTGTGTGTCTTGTAGAACAAGTCTTTATGGATGTAGGATACATAAAACATCACCATCAGTCTCTGATTAGCCACTCACTTTACGCTTTGATCAATAGACTCCGGAAAGAGAAACACACACACACGCACACACACACACTTTACCTGTCCTAATGTGCCTTGATCTTGTCTCAGCCCTAATTGTGTGTGTGTGTGTGTGTGCGTGTGTGTGTGTGTGTGTTTCTGTGCGTGTGTGTGTGTGTGTGCGTGCGTGCGTGCGTGCGTGCGTGCGTGCGTGTCTGTGAACTCGCGTGTGTGTGTGTTTGTGCGTGCGCTGAGCTAACCAGTGGGTTGGTGATACATCAGTTGACAGATATGGATGGCTGATCCCTAAGCTTTTGACAACGTTACATTTTATTGATCAGCACAGAAGTGGTTAGGCTCCAGAGAACCGCGCTGAGAACCCGGACATGTCACCATTACCTTCCCCCGTTCACACCTCCTCCGTTCTCCTCCCGTTCCCTACCCCATCCTGTCTACATTACTACCTTTATATTTCTAAACTGTGCAAGATCGCAGCCTTGAATTTGCTTTAGGGCACGGCTGAGTTTATACATAATTAAATACGATTAAATTAAAAGCCTTCTTAATTTGCATTACCTGGGAGTTGAAGTAAGGGACACAGTAATGCAGCTAACAGGTGTAGTAAGAGGAAAAACAACAGAATTGTGTATAAAATGTTTATAGAAAGTTTAAAGCGGCTATAGAGCAGATGAATGTGCTCACATAAAGGCACCAGATGACGGCGTGTAGAGTCATTCATATTTCCATAAAAGCATGCTTCATTATGTTTACATTTTGTATCTATGTGCTGCATTGTGGACAGATGCAGCCGGCGCAGAATGCTCTGTTCTCCAGTGTTTATAAATGAAAGCTTCGTCTCAGAGCTTAAACGCCAGCAGTCTGCTCACCTGGAGAGGTAAACACAACCAACACAATGCCCAATGCACAACGAGCACAGATGGGCCGTTTGTGTGTGGTGGCTGTTCAATCGGCACGCAGCAGCTGAGAATGTGGGCAAATTTAAGGAGAGGAATCTAAATGTACAAAAGCTTCTAAATGTACAAGAGTGAGTGAGTGAGTGAGTGAGTGAGTGAGTGAGTGAGTGAGTGAGTGAGCGAGCGAGCGAGTGAGTGAGTGAGTGAGTGAGTGAGTCAGAGAGTGAGTGAGTGAGTGAGCGAGTGAGCGAGTGAGTGAGTGAGTCAGAGAGTGAGTGAGCGAGTGAGTGAGTGAGCGAGTCAGTGAGTGAGTGAGCGAGTCAGTGAGTGAGCGAGTCAGTGAGTGAGTGAGTGAGTGAGTGAGTGAGTGAGTGAGTGAGTCAGAGAGCGAGTGAGTGAGTGAGTGAGTCCGAGAGTGAGTGAGTGAGTGAGTGAGTAAGTGAATGAGTGACTGCCTGAGTCTGTCTGTCTGTGTGTCTGTGTGTCTGTCTGTCTGTGTGTCTGTCTGTCTGTCTGTCTGTCTGTCTGTCTGTCTGTCTGTCTGTCTGTCTGTCTGTCTGTCTGTCTGTCTGTCTGTCTGTCTGTCTGTGTTGGTGTGGGTTTGCGTGGCTGCGTGCGTGCGTGCCCTACCTGCGGGGAGGGTCCGGCCTGCGGCGGGCAGGCTGGTGATGCAGCCCTCGCTGGTGCAGAGGGTGAGGGTGAAGTTGTAGACGCGGTATGGCCTCAGGCCCTCCACCACGTGCTCGGTCTCAGAGGAGGCGTTGGTCCGGTGGAGAACCTGAGGAGCAGAAGGAGGTTCAGTCTTTAGCGGCGTCCTGGTCGCCAACGCTGCTCTCACACGTCTTACCCCCCCTCCCTCGCTTTGTGTCAAATACAGGGTCGCTACTAGCACACACACACACACACACACACACACACTAACAACCAAACATACAGAAACACACACACACACAACGTCACATACACACACACCGTCACACACACCTATAAGTCTAATTAACCCAATAAAGAGCAGATAACAGAAGCTCACTGTGTGCGCTGTGTGCGTGCGTGCGTGCGTGCGTGCGTGCGTGCGTGTGTGCGTGCGTGCGCTGTGTGCGTGCGTGCTTGCGGTTCTTTAAGGCATAGGTATTGTACTGAGGAGCTAAGCCTGTTATAAAGTGAACTATCTATTAACCCAGAGGGAGAGAAAGGTTAAGGGGATACTACATTCAGGTGGAAGGTGTGTGTGTGTGTGTGTGTGTGTGTGTGTGTGTGTGTGTGTGTGTGTGCCTGTGTGTGTTTGTGTTTGTGTCTGTGTGTGCGTGTGCGTGCATGCCTGTGTGTGTTTGTGTCTGTGTGTGCATGTGTGCGTGCGTGCGTGCCTGTGTGTGTATGCGTGTGTGTCTGTGTGCGTGTGTGTGTTTGTGTCTGTGTGTGCGTGTGTGTGTGTGCGTGCCTGTGTTTGTGTGTGTCTGTGTGTGCGTGTGTGCGTGCGTCGTGCCTGTGTGTGTGTGTGTGTGTGTGTCTGTGTGTGCATGTGTGTGTGTGTGTGTGTGTCTCTCACCTGGCTGACGACAGGAGGGGCGTACGGTTTGCCGCTCTGCTCCGTGACCCGGCTGACCCGGTACTCCCAGACCGTTCCCCTGGCGATGACCCCGTGACCTTCGGTGGAGTTCCAGGACACTCTGAGACTGGACGAGGACACGGCCGACACTTTGGGGGGGGAGATGAACTCTGGAGCTTTCAGGACAAACACACACACACACATACACACGCACACAGACCCAGACAAAGACATACACAAACACACACACACACACACACACACACACACACACAAATAAAACAATTACGGAATATACAGAACACAAACTCTTCCCTATTTCATAATTAAAAGTGAAATTGCCTTGAAACAAAAAGCATTAATATTAAGACTGTCTGGTAATATTATTACCGTGTAAATGGAGGCCATATATACTAACTAAGTGGCTATCCAGTATATAGTTGGATCATAAAATGTATATTACAAGGCTGATAGGGATTTATTCCTTCAGTGTGGCGTCTCCTATCACAGGAGTATTAGGAAACCTTCTACACTTCCACCTGTCGTGGCGTCTATCCGTGAAACGCGCTGTAAAAATGTGATTCATCGCTAGTTATCACCGTGGCCATATTCTCTCAGTCACACAAACATGTTGAGGCGCGCACACACACACACACACACACACACACACACACACACACACAGTTTAATGTGGTGTTATCACATGCTTGTTATGAGACAGATCGCTAAGAGTGATGTTAGAGGCAATCATTTAGTACTAATGAGCCATATCATCTCTTTGGAATTCAAATACCTTAATGAGTTCACCCCTCCTCCACTCATCCCTCTGTTCCTGCAGGCCTTCTCTTCTCTGCTACTTCATCACACGTCTAGTATGATTCCTGACTGCTTCAGGTTTAAACTGAAACTAGGCTACAGGGGCGGCGTGTGGCTCAGGAGGTACAGCGGGTTGTATGGTAACCAGAAGGTTGCTGGTTCGATCCCCGGCTCCTCCTAGCTGAGTGTCGAGGTGTCCCTGAGCGAGACGCCCTCACCCTGACTGCTCCCGACGAGCTGGCTGTCGCCCTGCGTGGCTGACTCCGCCGTCGGTGGGTGAATGTGTGCATGAACGGGTGAATGTGAGGCAGTATTGTAAAGCGCTTTGAGTGGCCACTGGTTAGAAAAGCGTGACATAAATGCAGTCTATTTAAGCGGTATTATTTCTGTTAATATGAATACAGTGTTGTTAATGATCCTTGTGCAGGACCTGCATTGCATGGACCCTAATCTGGGGTCCAGCATTGAAGCTATGCTACAGCAGAACTTCAGGGGAGAGACAGAGCGTGCGTGTGTGCGTTTTGTGTGTTAGTGTGTATGCGTGTGCAGACCTCCTGCCGTTGTGCGTGCGGTGGCCCACTCCGACGTCACATGACCTGCTGCGTTGACGCTCGCAACCCTCATCTGATAGGTGGAGAACGGCTGCAGACCAGTAATGGAGGCACTGCTCTCTGGGGGCGGGACCATCCTCCTATTGGTTCCCCTGCTGCGGTCGGATTCCAGCCAACCGGAACTCGTAAACACTCTCTTTTCCTTGGCTGGATTGCTGAGGTTCTGCGCTTCCATTGGTCCGCGTAGGAAGACTTCATACTGCGTGATGACTCCTGTGATATGAAGCATTTCCAAAAAGAGTTAGGTTTGCAATTTTGTTGGTACAAAAGTTTTGTGTCATGTTGTTACATCATAAAATGGCAATCAAAAAATATGATACGCATCTGAAAATTTGGAAATATAACAAGCAGAACCCTCTTAAGAGGCGGTCGTATTGCTGTGGATATTAAAATATGTTTAAGACTGTCTATAGATACAGTTTTGTCTTTTTGGGGTTGTGTATATAAAAGCTCAAACGCCCAGTAAGTCTGGCCCAGAGTGACCCCCTTTGGAAAACATGCTTACCAACACTAAGGCTAAGCTCACGCTGTTCAGCTCTCTAGTGAAAAACTGCATTAATCTCAAACACTCGGTTCCACTTGTTAATAGGAGAGAGGCTGAGCGGGGTTTGAACAAGGACAGCAGAGAAACAAACACACAATGATGGGCTTAGAGTCCCACTAAGGAACAGCTGGATTTGGTAACAAGTACTAAATCATTTGAGAGGTGCGTCATTTATTACTTCCCCAAACAACTTTCCACACAGTGAAGATACTACTGTAGCAGTAGAGAGTTTACCTCAAATTTGTCGGTAGACAAACATGTCATGTTCAATCTAATTGTATTCATATACAAATTAATGTTTTTATATATGATCTCACTGTTAATTCAGGCACATTTGGACCAATTTGGCCCTTTTGAGTATTGAAAAGGAAAGTGATATCCAAAGCGTACATCTAAATCCTAAACCATCTTCAAATTGCCCCAGAAACTGTGTGGATCTCCAGATATTAAAAACCGATATCTCAATGTTTCAGCTAGCTAAACGTTTGTTTAGTCTGTGGATACATTAGTTTAGAATGAGGATTTATTCAGATCAGTAATACATATAAATGTTCTCTTCTGTTGGACAGCGGCCCTGAGAGAGAGTGGAGATAGTGAAAGAGATGAAGAGAGACAGAGGACCAGGGGGAAGAGCTTCATACAATACTGAACCCATGAGCCAACACTTTACTCCCAGGATTTATCAAAGCCACTAGTGATAGATTTGTGTCCGTACACACTGGTCCATCAGTGCGTGCGTGTGCGTGCGTGCGTGCGCGCCCTTGTGTGTGTTTGTGTGACGACACCCCCCCCCCCCTCCACTTCCATCCATGTCCGGGCGGCATATTGCTCAACAAAGCTATCGTGTCTTCGTTTCAAGCGTGTTGGTTAAACATCGCCAATCCAAGCGTTCCACAGGGGCCGGTACCGTTGGGCTGCTGGGGAGGGTCCCAGCTGAGGGTCAGGGTGCGGGGTCCGGTGACGTTGACCCGGGGAGGGGGCTGGTCCCTGGGCGGGGCGGGGGCGGTGCGGAGGACCAGAGGACGGGTGGAGGAACAGCCGCCGGAGGAACAGGCCTGCGGAGCGGATCACACACACACACACACGGACGATGGTTTACACACACTAGCAACGGCCCCCCGTCCCAGAGGAAAGCTCCTGGGGGGGAAACCTAAGTGTAATAATATACTCAAAGACGCTTTACAAATAAGAAAGGAATACATGCGGACTGTACAGACACTCAAACAAAAGGGACAAAATAAACAACACCACAACAACAGGCAACACGTTAAGAGAGCGGGAGAGGGTGGAAGATGGCGGAGGATGGTTTGTCAGATGTTGCAGGTGGTCCTGAAGAGATAGGTTTTAAGTTGACTTTTGAATGACCAGGGTGTGTGAGAGTTTCGGATGGCCAGAGGGAGGGGGTTCCAGAGGGTATGTGTGTCCCCCCCAGCCCACCTCCAGGGTGAAGGCGTAGAAGGTGTAGGGCCTCAGGCCCACGGCGGTGGCCTGTGTGGCGGGCCCGCTGTGGTGGACGCTGTGGTTTCCGCTGGAGGGCTCGATGGACGACAGCACAAACCTAGAGGGTCGAGGAGGAGGTTGAGAGATCGGCAGTCATATTTAGGCCAATATCTATCCCAACCCTTCTAACCCTGCTGCTGATTGGCTGTGTCCTGAGCCAATCAGAGCGCTTTTTACATCCTATAATCACTATCTGCCTAACAGGCCATAAGGTGAACTAGGAAAAAGCAAGAAATAGTCCCGACTTTAAACACTAATTAAAAAAATTCTGCAGGATGTCAAGAGGAGAACTTTTTATTCTCCTTCAAAACCAATATATCTTTTTGAAGAGCAAGACAGGATGAAACGAAAAACAGGTTCACCTTATGGCCTATAAATCATCTATTTGACTTGGGCATTTCTTGCGCTAAATACGAGATGACAATAAAAAATACAGCTTCTGAAATGATGCTCTGAGGCTAAAAAAATGGAATACGGCGGTTCATTACTATAGGATGTGATGGTATCGTCATTCCTTTTGGGGAAAATGCATTGCTATAACCAACCTCTTTAGGATGTGCTTTCACCACATAACCTCGTTCCCTTCTCCCCCCTTCTCGTATATACGTTCTTATTCAATGATTTCTCTTTTTTAACTCATATTATATTTTATTATATGCTACACGTGAACCTCCTAAGATGGCGCAATTTGATTGGTTCGCTATCGCGGGATATTGGGCAACATCCCATGATTGAGATCTCAAACTCGGGCTATGGTTTCACCGCAAAATGTCCGCTGATAAAAACAAATAAACCGCTAATAAAAACAAATCAATTCCGGCACAAAGTGTTATCTTGTTTAACTTTTGGAGTGTTCACGTGTAGTATATACAAGAAAAATATTCATCATGATAATTTTTGAATGTAAATATACCTGTATATCATTTATATAAAAATAAAAATCAGTGTGTGTTGGACAGACGTGGTGCGTCCCCCCCCCCCCCCCCCACCTCTCCACCGGCCCGGCTGGGCTCTGGGGGCGGGTCCAGTTGAAGCTGGCCCCGCCCGGCCCCGGGCCCCCCAGCAGCCGGAGCTGGAGCTGCGTGGCGTCGGGGGCGGCGGCCAGCGTCCGCAGGGTGACGGGCGCGCTCCGGGTCTCCCCCGCCACGCTGGCCGTCCGCAGCCTGTAGGAGTAGGTGGTGTAGGGAGACAGGCCCACGTCCTCGAACCAGACCGGGCCTGGGGGGGGGGGGAGGAGGAGAGGAGAGGGGGGAGGGGAGAGGGGAGGAGAGGGGAGAGGGGAGGGGAGGGGAGAGGTTGGAGGAGAGGAGAGGGGAGAGGGGAAAGGAGGGGAGAGAGGGGAGGAGAGGGGAGGAGAGGAGGGGAGAGGGGGGAGGAGAGGGGAGAGGGGAGAGGAGAGGAGAGAGGCGAGGAGAGAGGGGGGAGGAGAGGAGAGAGGGGAGGAGAGAGAGGAGAGGAGAGGGGAGAGGAGGGGAGGGGAGAGGGAGGAGAGGAGAGGGGAGAGGGGAGGGGAGAGGAGAGGGGAGGAGAGAGAAGAGGGGAGAGGAGGGGAGAGGGGGAGGAGAGGAGAGGAGAGGAGAGGGGGGAGGAGAGGAGAGGGGAGAGGGGAGAGGGGAGAGGAGAGGGGAGAGGAGGGGAGAGAGGAGAGGGGAGAGGAGAGGAGAGGGGAGAGGGGAGAGGGGAGAGGAGAGGGGAGAGGAGAGGAGAGGGGGGAGG
>NC_136938.1:27481070-27486070 GCF_949987615.1 Pollachius pollachius | reverse complement strand
CGTTTTAGTATTCGTTTTTGATTTCTTTTCCATGTACGTTTTCTTGTAGTTTGCGTTAACAATAGACTTGCCGTGTGCGTGTGTGCGCATGCAGGCGCACCGTTGCTGTGTGTGTGTTTGCGTGTGTGTTTGTGTGTGCACGTGTATGTGGGATTGTGTTTGCGTTTGTGTGTGTGCACGTGTGTGTACGTGCGTGTGTGTGTATGTGGGTGTGTGTGTATGCAAGCTTGTGTGTGCGCGTGAGCGCGCGTGTGCGTGCGCCTGTGTGTACGTGCATGTGTGTGTGTGTATGTGCGTGTGCGTGAGTGCGCGTGTGTGTACGTGCGTGTGTGTATGTGTGTTTATGCATGCTTGTGTGTGCTCGTGAGCGCGCGTATGCGTGCGCCTGTGTGTACGTGCGTGTGTGTGTGTATGTGCGTGTGCGTGAGTGCGCGTGTGTGTACGTGCGTGTGTGTATGTGTGTTTATGCATGCTTGTGTGTGCGCGTGAGTGCGCGTATGCGTGCGTGTGTGTGTGCGTGTGTGTGTGTATGTGCGTGTGTGTGAGTGCGCGTGTGTGTACGTGTGTGTGTTTATGCATGCTTGTGTGTGCGCGTGAGTGCGCGTATGCGTGTGTGTGTACGTGCGTGTGTGTGTGTATGTGCGTGAGTGCGCCTGTGTGTACGTGCGTGTGTGTGTGTGTATGTGCGTGTGCGTGAGTGCGCGTGTGTGTACGTGCGTGTGTGTATGTGTGTTTATGCGTCCGTGTGTGTGCGCGGTGGACCCGTGAGTTACCTGCCCAGGCCGGGGTTGAAGCCGTGGTGCCCCTCCCTGCACCGGTCACAGCGCGGCCCCCCCACTGAGCGGTGGGCACAGGGGCAGCGGCCCGTCAGCCCGTCGCAGCGCGCCCCCAGGGCGCCGGTGGGGTGGCAGTCACACTCCAGGCACCGCCCCCCGCCAAGGTAGAAGCCTGCACCACCCACACACACACAATGAGGGGGGGCTCGGAGCCGGGACAGACGGGGCTCGCGATGGTTTGTAATTTACGAACCATCGCGACCCAATTCACGACGGGCCTTATCTATAAGATCGTGAGAAGGACAAATTTGTGCATAAATTGACATTCCTGAACGCTTTCACTGCCAATTCCGCATCCCCTTATATGTGAAGCTAAACTAGCCTTTCAGCTATAGTCAATGTCATAAGTAAAATTATCAGAACAATGCAAACATTCAGTACTATCAAAATAATGCTTCTTGTTGGAAGTTTTTTTTAAATGTTAATGTGTAAAAAATGTTTTATTTTATTTTTTTGTTTACATTTATTTGGCTACCCAATTCAAATCTCCCGACTGGGTCGGGACCCAGTCTTTGGGAAAGACTGGTTGAGACGGTCGAGGCAAAGCTCTGACCAGGCATGATCTGGCAAATGGTTGTTTCCCTTCTAAGCAATCCGGGGAGTAGCAGCAGCAGGTTTGATTATATTTTGGCGACATAAGTTATCCTCCAAGGAGTCCGACCTGTTGTATTAGGATTGGCAGCCGGGGAAATGAAATCAGCCAATGGCATGACACGATATTAAAGAACAAAAGGCGTGGACTTGGCGTCTGCGTCTCCTCTCCCGGCGACTCGCTGCCTTTATGGTGTGACTTCATTTTGGGTTATTTGGGAGAGTACTTCTCCCCGTTCCCCGTCTCTCTCTCCAGCGCCACGTGAGGAGTAACCATCCGTCTAGTGAGTACCACCCTGCTGATGGTTTATATTCAGCGTTTACACAATACAGCATCTGTTACCGGGGGTCTGCCGAGACCGCCCGCCAGATTCGTGGACACAACACACAACACACAACACACGACGCACAAAGACAGCTCCGCTAACAACCCCCTCAGCTAATGTGTTGTTGTGTTTGGACCTGGCAGAGAAAGAACAATCAAGGATTGGACAACTCTTACTCTTAGAGGACTGCCAACATATCTTGTGTTTTTACCATTTCTGCTCTGTTGAGCCTTTATTAATGCGTTGATTATTATAATGTGTGATCTGATACTTAATAAAATACACAGAATGAATCATTTGAATTCAGTCATTCAATTACTGAATCATTTAGTTCAACCAAAACAGTTGTCCTACCATAAAGCCCCCCATATATTAAAACACACACAAAGATTCACATTTTCACAGTCGACGCACAAACACACCCACCCACACAAACACACACACACACACACACACACACACACACACACACACACACACACACACTCACCCGGCCGGCAGCTACTGCAGTCTCTGTGGTGGTGCGTGTGCAGACACACACACTGTCCGCTGGAGCTGTGGCACACCGTGCCCTGCAGCGTGCCCCGTGGGTCACAGGAGCAGGGGACGCATCCCGGGGGCCCTCCCTCTGCCGGGGGCCCTCCCTCCGCCAGGGGCCCCGCTACGACATTAGCATCAGCGGCGAGGAGGGGAGGAGGAGGAGGAGGGAAACGGCACATGAATGAATGAATGAATTTAGGGCTGTTTCCCCATAAACCATCCCTGCGGCAACACACAGCTATGATTTAACCGGCGATTGCTAATGTGTGGCAAGAGGCCCTCGTCTGAGAACCAGGGGGCCGGGGGCCGGGGCCCGGGGCTGGCGGGGGGGGAAGGGGTCTCCAGCGGGCGGTCGGACATGAACGCTATAGCTCCACGCTAACAAGTCATTTATGGACACAAATAAATCAGCCGTTCATGCTGATGTCAACAGGTATGAAACACGAGCGAATGTGTGTGTCAGTGTGTGTGTGTGTCAGTGTGTGTGTGTGTTTCTGCTAATGTGATCACAACGACGTGAATGCACTGCAGAGAGGAGGCGATGTCGGGGGCTGGGAAATGTAGTCTTTGTTTCCCGGAAGTCTGCGTTGTGATCAAGGTTGAGTGTGACGTTGTAATCGTAATTGAACATTATCAATGGGAGGCATGTGTCTCAGGAGGAGGTAGCACGGGTCGGCTGGTAACCAGAAGGTCGCTCGTTCGATCCCCCGGCTCCTCCTAGCTGAGCGTCGAGGTGTCTTTAAGAGCTGGCTGTCGCCGTCGGTGTGTGAATGAGTGCATGAATGGGTGAATGTTAGGCAATTCTGTTAAGCGCGTTGAGCGGCCACTGGTTATTAAAGCACGGTATGAAGGCAGTCCGTTCGCCGTCAACATTCAGAACACCTGGTGTCTCCCACCGCCCCCCACCGCCGTACCCTGGGGGTGCGACCCGTTGCCGTGGTGATAGTAGTTCCGGGCACAGCGGGTGCAGAGGGACCCCTCCACCCCCTCCCGACACGGGCACTGGCCGGTGGCCGCGTCGCACACGGCCCCCGGCTGGGTGCCGCCGGGGGCGCACGCACACGGCAGGCACCCCAGGGAGTTACGGCGGTCCAGGCTGTGGTAGCCGTGGCGACAGGCATCGCAGTGGAGGCCCTCCACGTTGTCCTGGAGACGGTGGAGAGACGGGGGGCGGGGAGGAGAGCAAAGGGGGTGCAACTTGAAAAAGAGAACTATTTGATATCAATGGGATATTATGGGCGCTTATTGTGTGTTGTACACACTTGTACTCAGAACTAGTACTTAGCATTGTGTAGCATCTAATCCTAGCTGTCTCTGTTACATACTGCGCCCACATTACACACACACTGCACCCACCTTACACACACACTGCGCCCACCTTCCACACACACTGCGCCCATCTCGCACACACACTGCGCCCACCTCACACACACACTGCGCCCACCTCACACACACTGCGCCCACCTCACACACACACCGCGCCCACCTTACACACACACTGCCCTCACCTTACACACACACTGCGCTCACCTTACACACACACTGCCCTCACCTTACACACACACTACGCCCACCTTGCACACACACTGCGCCCACCTTACACACACACTGCGCCCACCTTACACACACACTGCGCCCACCTTACACACACACTGCGCCCACCTTACACACACACTGCGCCCACCTTACAAACACACTGCGCTCACCTTACACACACACTGCGCCCACCTTACACACACACTGCGCCCACCTTACACACACACTGCGCCCACCTTACACACACACCGCGCTCACCTTACACACACACCGCGCTCACCTTACACACACACACCGCCCACCTTACACACACACCGCGCCCACCTTACACACACACCGCGCTCACCTTACACACACCGCGCCCACCTTACACACACACCGCGCCCACCTTACACACACACCGCGCCCACCTTACACACACACCGCGCCCACCTTACACACACACCGCGCCCACCTTACACACACACTGCCCTCACCTTACACACACACTGCGCCCACCTTACACACACACTGCGCCCACCTTACACACACACTGCGCCCACCTTACACACACACTGCGCTCACCTTGCACACACACTGTGCCCACCTTACACACACACTGCGCCCACCTTACACACACACTGCCCTCACCTTACACACACACTGCGCCCACCTTACACACACTGCGCCCACCTTACACACACACTGCGCCCACCTTACACACACACTGTGCCCAACTCACACACACACTGCGCCCACCTCACACACACACTGCGCCCACCTCACACACACACTGCGCCCACCTCACACACACACTGCGCCCACCTCACACACACACTGCGCCCACCTCACACACACACTGCGCCCACCTTGCACACACACTGCGCTCACCTCGCACACACACTGCGCCCACCTCACACACACACTGCGCCCACCTCACACACACACTGCGCCCACCTCACACACACACTGCGCCCACCTCACACACACACTGCGCCCACCTCACACACACACTGCGCCCACCTCACACACACACTGCGCCCACCTCACACACACACTGCGCCCACCTTACACACACACTGCGCTCACCTTGCACACACTGCGCCCACCTTACACACACACTGCGCTCACCTTGCACACACACACTGCGCCCACCTTACACACACACTGCCCTCACCTTACACACACACTG
>NC_136938.1:27431070-27478570 GCF_949987615.1 Pollachius pollachius | reverse complement strand
GGAGAGAAAGACAGAGAGAGAGCAGGGGTGAGGGAGAAAGAAAAAGAAAGAGGGAGAGACAGAGAGAGGGAAAGTGAGAGGGTGGGTGAGAGAGGGTGGGTGAGGGAGGGTGGGTGAGAGAGGGTGGGTGAGGGAGGGTGGGTGAGAGCGGTTGTATAAAGCTGCCATCATTAGGGCCGGAGCCGGTACATATGATGGATCACTCACCTAAGGCCAAACACTTAATTTTACAGCGGAAAATAAATAAATTAAACAAGTACAAGAAAGGAATGGAGGGAGAGAGAAAAAAGAGAGGTGGACGGTTGAAATAACGGCTGAAGGAATATAAAAATAAATAAAAATGAATCTGCGGCAGAAGCAAATGGTGTGCCGACGATTCCACCACGATCGTACCGTACTCGCATCTCTAATTAAGGTCTTACTGCTGTTAATGTTACTGCTTCGTATTAGTACTGAGAGTAGGATACGTTTTAAATACAAAAAAACAACCTATTCATATATTGTCAAATGCTAGTTGTTTCAAATTCAGTATTTTTGCTTTTGCACTAATCCATTAGGGGTCCACACTTTTAAGAGCTATCTTGTGTCCTTGTTAACATTATGGTTGATCTATACCTGCATTTTCTTTCTTTTCTTATCCGCTCTTAACACCTCCTTCTTGCATTCTCAACTAAATATTAAAACAGTTTTTTCAAACTTGAATATTGGTGGTGCGTTAACGACTAGATATTAAGTTCAGCTATCGCTGGAGTTGTATTTTTGCTGTCTTGAGTTTATTTCTCTATACCGTTCGGGGGGTTGTGTGACATCCCAAAGTGTTTTAATGTTTTAGATTTTCTTCGTCCAACGATGCCCAGACAAAGCGTTCCGGTCTCCACAGCCGCGCTCCACACACTGGTTAGAGCGGGAGCTGGGTGCCGGATGAGCCTCATTTGAATACGCCCTGCGTTCGCCATGACAGGCAATCTGTCCCTGGATGGAGGCCTGAGGCACAGGCATCACAACGCCGCCATATGAGAGTGTGTGTGTGTGTGTGTGTGTGTGTGTGTGTGTGTGTGTGTGGGTGTGTGTGTGCGCGTGTGTGTGTGTGTCTTCATACATACATACTATCTTCATACATATCTACACACATATTTGTAAACAAATACACATAGATGGAGGTGAAAGTGTCTACAGTATATGTGTGAGTGAAAGAGGCTTGTGCGGTAGTGTGTGTGTGTGTGTGTGTGTGTCTGTGTGCGTACATGTGTGTGCGTGTGTGCCAAACCCATGTCATTTCCACAACTGCATGAGCGTTTAGGACCGGTACAACGTATATCTGTGTGTTCAAGTGCATGGATGGCCACCTCCCTAACCAGCAAGTCTGCGTGGTGTAGCAGGGACACTGGGTCTAAAGAGGTTGCAGGGGCCTGCAGGACGACATGAGGGACACTCTGGGCCTGATCTCATTTAATGGAACCTTTTATTGAACCGCATAGATCATAGCTAGAGAACAGGCCCGTACCTACTATATAACACAGCGGAGCATATTTAACATAACACCTACATGTATTATGTACAGTCTGATGTAGCTGCATGTGTGTGTGTGTGTGTGTGCACGTGTATGCCTCCGTGTGTGTGTGTGTGTGTGTGTAGGGTGGGTGCGTGTCTGTCCATGTCGTCTGGGATATAGCCTGGTCCTTTTATCAGTAGCCAGCCGGCTAACAGCCCCATGCATCACCATTTCAAACACTATTATGTACACACTGCACTTTGGCACCATGTTATGTGTGTGTGTGTGTGTGTGTGTGTGTGTGTGTGTGTGTGTGTGTGTGTGTGTGCGTGTGTGTGTGTGTGTGTGCGTGCGCACACATGGGTGTGAACCAACTATGTGTGCGTAATGACGTGTGTGCTTCTGTGTGTTGATGTGCACGTGCGTGTCCATTGGATCCTTGTGTGGCGTGTGCACGCCGACACACTCGCTATCAGCCTGGCGGTAATAAATTGCCATAATCAAATCTCATTTCAGAAAAATACCTGTGGGAGCGACCCAGCAAACAAGGACAGGAGAAAGAAAGCGGCCTTTGAGGGGGAGAAAAAACTGAGTGTGAAAAATATGAGAGGCTGCAGCAGTTTGTACTAATCAACTTGGCAATAAATTAGAGAATTAAACACCAGCGTAACCCTTGACAGCACGCAGCACAGTCACTTACTCACACACCCGCACGCGCAAACACACAAGAAAGACACACACACACACACACACACGCGCAGACACAAACTCACACACACAAAAGAGAACACCACACCATACACAGACTAGAATGTACACAAGCATGTACAGAAACGCACAAACACAAAGACACATAACTAATGCACTTCAAACCAGACCGAACTCTTCCAAATCGGCACAGGCAATAGGCACACATACAAACACACACTCGCACACACACAGGCTTTGTCACTCTCTCCAACACACACACATACGCACACACACACACACACGCACACACACACACACTTAGCACACAATCAACCTCGACACGGGACCGACCCTTGGCGGCGGGGCTTAGCAATAACGGCGATGCGTTGGGCGAGCCGAGGAGCGCGGCTCGTTTTACATTTCATACGAGCCAGCTCTTCAAAGACTCACGGGGGAGCGAGGGAAACCGGTTATCACAAAGAGACGCACCACGGCTGGAAACAGCAGCCGGCAGAAAAGCCTGTTTATTCTGGATGGTCCATACTTTAGCGTGTTTGTGTGTGTGTTTATGTGTGTGCGTGTGTGTGTTTACGTGTGTGTGTTTTTATTAACTCGCGTTAACGGAAAAGACACAAAGTCAATGCGGCCCAAGTTTTCTGAATAATTCGAACAAAATTGTTCTGAATGTCCGAAGATGCATTATAACTCTAATATGATAAATACAGCGTTCATACGCAGTTAAGTAACATGGTGGTTGTTGTGGATGCAATGGATAGTCAACAGTATGCACTGTCATTCCCAAGCCTTAGGGGGCGCTCTACGGTTAAGTGTACCTGGTAACATTGTTCTGGTGCTAGTGAATCAGAGTTTAAATGGACATCAACGTTTCGCCCTGCGTTCTCCTGCCACTCCATTACTAACAAGTTATCCTTACATTATACAACACACATAATAGTGGTATCCTACAATCACACAGAACACATTTATTTTGCCTTTGAGTGGTGACTTTGAGATTTCCCACTCAATCTGGCAACCCTGGCTTCAGCGCTGCAGCCAGGGTTGCCAGATTGGGTGGTAAATCTGACCCAATCTGGCAACACTGCGCACAGAAGGCATTTCCTTTGCCTTTGACTGGTTCATCAGTGCAGGTGGAACGTGTGTGTGTGTGTGTGTGTGTGTGTGTGTGTGTACCTGTGACGTGGGGCTTGCAGTGGCACTGTCCGGTGAGCTGGTGACAGGGGGCCAGGGCCCCGTGAGGGCCCCGCGTGATGCCCGCCTCGCTGCAGTTACAGCGGACACACCCCTGGGGACGCCAGGCCTGGAGGTCAAACCAGCCGGGCAAACAGCCCGCACACTGACGGCCTGTCACCGCAGCCTTACAGCGACACGCACCCCCCATCTGGGAGGGGGGGGGGGGGGGGGGGGAGAGAGGGAGAGAGGGAGAGAAAGAGAGAGAGGGAGAGGGAGGAGGAGGAGAGGGAGGGGGAGGAGGAGGAGAGGGAGAGGGAGAGGGAGGGGGAGAGAGGGAGGAGAGGGTGGAGAGGGAGAGAAAGAGAGGGGGAGGGGGGAGAGAAAGAGAGAGAGGGAGAGGGAGGGGGAGAGGGAGGGGGAGAGAGGGAGGGGGAGAGATTAGAGGAGTGGAAGAGGGAGAGGGAAGGTGTGGTAACGAGAGGGAGAGTAAACGACTTCAAAACAATTAAAACAAATAAATACAGAAGTAGGACGATGTGACGGTAGTTTGAAGAAAAAGATGTGCTCTAGTGTAGAGCTTCTTAAAGTCAGTTTCCAGCGCTTTTCTGTCAGCCCCAGTGACTACAGAGACCTGTCTTCTGTGGAATGTTAATCGACTAAGTGCTGGAGAACCAAGGGTGCCGACGTAATTGGGTATTGGAGAGGATGTGTCTGATAGGTTATTTTTCAAATGTATGCAAATTACTGCCCGCCTACTCGCCTAGGAATTGACCTCTGAATTGATTCTGAATTTGTCATCCGGCCTCTCTATCGACAACACACTGTTTGTGGGTTTGATTCGTTTAAAATTGTGTTATCTGTGTTCAAACACAGTGCGCGCGTGTGCGTGTGTGCGTGCCCGCAGATGATGCATGCACATGCGTGTGCGTGCGTACCTGGTTACACTCTATGCTGCCGTTGAGTGTCCCTGCGATGTCACAGCCACACGGCCGGCACACGTCAACCGACCCAGGATCAGATCCTTCCTCGCGGAAGAAGTTACGTCTGCACAGCTCACAGTGCATACCTGGGGGACGGACGGACGGACGGACAGACAGACAGAGGGACAGACAGACGGACAGGTAGAGAGACAGACAGAGAGAGAGACAGACAGGCGGACAGAAGGACGACAGACAGACAGGGAAAAGGGACGGACGAACAGACAGGCGGACAGAAGGACGACAGAGAGACAGAGAGACAGACAGACAGCTTTGTTACAAATTCTCAATTTGTGATAGATTTACATAACTCATGGTAATATTCATGGTTGGTTAGCTAGCATGAATATATCAAGAAAACAGTGGAACAAAATGGACTGCATTCATATAGAAAATATTTATATTGATACATCGATTAAAATATTTACACATATTTTCTAACCAGTGGCCACTCAACGTGCTTTACAATGCTGCCTAACATTCACCCATTCACACAGCGACGGAGTCAGCCACGCACGGCGACAGCCAGCTCGTCAGGAGCAGTGAGGTTGAGGTGCCTTGCTCAGGGACACCTGTAGTTCTAGCCGGGGATCGACCTAGCAACCTTCCGGCTACCAGCCAACCCGCTCTACCCCCTGAGCCACATGCCGCCCGGGTAATATTCAAAAACATATTCAAATATAAAGAGTTGAATTAAACCAGGGAGTTTGGCCCCGGCAGTACGGCCCCTCCCCATGTAACGCCGTACCCGTTGTATTATGCATGCAGCCGTCACAGACCCCGCCCCCTCCTCTGTAGTGCTCGCCCGGTTGGTCGTCGGTGCTGACGTCGTAGTGACAGGAGTGGGCGTGGCCGTTACACCGGCAGGGCCGGCAGCTCATTGGCTGGAACTGCCCACCGGGGCTGAAAGGCTTGTCGTTGTAGAGAGGGGTACAGCGCTCGCACTGGGGGGAGAGAAGTACAAACATATGGAGAGAGAAACACAATGATCAGTTTGACTTTAAACACGTTCCTGTTTGGCTTTACTCTATATGTGGGAACTCGGCATGCAGTGATAACGTACAACTGTATGTGCTAATGTGTGTGAGTGCGAGTGAGACAGAGAGAAAGAGAGAGAGAGAGAGAGAAGCAGACAATAAGCACACTAGAGTATTACTAAGATACGTTCAAACCGATTGCACAGCAACTTTCTCACCCCTCTGACCGCTCAAAGCATGTTGACGCATATCTCACATTCACTAATTCACAGAAATGCTGAAAACCTTCCAGGGTGCGGACGACCTACACTTCCTCCTGATCTACCGCCCCTCTAGAAGACTGCATATTCAATAATGTTGTGACCACACACACACACACACGCACACACACAAACACACACACTCGCACACACACTAATGCTTAGGGAAATCAGGCTGCTAATGAGGACCGACTTGCAGCAGCCCAGCCTCTGACACGGACCCACTAACATGTCAAAACAAGCATGTCAAGGTGTGTGTAGGGAGGGAGGGGGGGGGGGGGGTGGAAAATAGGAAAGCAGTGAAAATGAAAAATGCATTTTTCTGTAGCAGCGAGCATGGAGAGGGCGAGAATCACAGAGCCGGGGCCTTTGATTCTGTTCAGCAGTCAGTACGAATTACGGTGGACAAGGGGGCCTTGAAATGGCAGGATTAAAAATGTATTAAAAAAAACCCAGGAGTCCCTCCCTGGAGTTCGGGGGGGGGGGGGGGGGGGGGAGCGGGCCCATTATGGAGGACAGAGGTGGCGGCGCAGGGAGACAGACAGACAGACACACACAGAGGGAGAGAGACACCCACAGAAGGAGAGAGAGGGGACTCCTCTTACATTGGATCGCACAAAAGGGAAGGGAACAAGAGAAGAAAGGGAGCGGGGTGCGAGGGGGAGAGAGAGGATTGGAACAATAAGACGGAGACAGAGAGGGTGACGGCCGGGCGAGAGAAGTCGCTCAGCCAGCGGGGGGGGGGGGGGGGGGAGGCACCCAGGTGTGTAAGCGGTCGGAGGTTTGAGGAGCTGAGATGTGAATGAGGAGAGGGGAATGTAATCCATAATAAGGGTATTGTGGCCGTGGAACGATGGGGAGCCATTTGAACGATGAGGACAGTAATAGAACTAGCAGCAGATCATTTATGTGAATATGCCATTGTGGTTTTAATGAAGGTAAAGGTGTTGAGATGCAATGCCAATTTTCATTTTCAGCAACTTATTGAACACGTTTCAAGAAGAATATGTAATTTGGTTTAATACCAAGACTCACTGTTAATACCTTTATAGCTTTCTTTCTTTCTGTCTGTCTGTGTGCGTGTATGGGAGTTGACCAGAGGAAACCTGTGAGCCATTAACTATGACTTGTTCCTGCACAAACCAAGGATACCACAGGAAAACCACAGGAAATCAGCATTCCTTAATCAGTCCTTTCCTTACTCTCCCTCTGTCCCTCTCGTGTGACACAACTCCTCCTCTTGGATATTACTTTGCTCAACTGAAAAGTTTAGCGGTATTATCTTCTCCACTCCACATCACATTCTTCCAAAGAAACAACCAGAAAATGAAACAGAAAGTACCGGTACCCACACCCCACCAGCCCCGCTTTGAATTACACCAGTCCCCCGCTACCTTCTGGTTCTGGTAACCAAAGCACGTCCGTGGGCAGGAAATATTCAGGAAATATTACCATAGCAAATGAAACAGAGAGGTGTTTCCCCTTTCTTCTCTTTCAGAGCATGGCGCTAACATCCTCTCTCGCTGGCCTGCTAATTAGGCCTGGGATCGTCTCTCTCTCTCTCTCTCTCTCTCTCTCTCTCTCTCTCTCTCCCTACCTACCTCTCTCTCTCTCTCTCTCTCTCTCTCTCTCGTTTCTCTCTCTCTCTCTCTCTCTCTCCCCCTCTCTCTCTCTCTCTCTCTCTCTCTCTCGAAAGAGGCTTCTCTGCTTTTGATAATAAGTTCTCATGTTTTTCCATAATCAATTATCAGTTTACGCTTCGAATTTTTATTTTACTTGAAGTGAATATTGGTCCCTAGATATCCTGCTAACCTTAAAGGCAAATTATTTCGATTTCACCGTCAAATATGCTGTTTTACTTAAATGAATACAATATTGTTCAATATTAATCATGTCCGGTATTAAAATAATCAGCAACTGACCACATATCAAACACCAGTCCAACCGATGTGTTGCATGGGGCCTGTCTGTGCTTGCTGGTGATGTTCGTATTGTAAAGTAAAACATTCACGCATGTGATGAATGAAGAAAATCGATTTAAGGATCATTGATATTATTGTTGATATTCTCTGAATGTCCATCCATCTGAAAAGGATCCCACGGGATTCGAAGTGACGTAGGACATCAGATTGTGGAGGCGGGGGGGAATTGTAGAAACAAAAAAAACAAAAACGGAAAAACATCTTCAGCTTTGCACTCCAACAACCTGCTGAGTCCGGAGCTTCCCCTAATGGATACGTCCACAATGTGTGTGTGTGTGTGTGTGTGTGTGTGTGTGTGTGTGTGTGTGTGTGTGTGTGTGTGTGTGTGTGTGCGCGCGCACACCCACTCCCGTCTGTGTGCGTATGTGTGTGCGCACACGCACGCACGCTTTTGTTAATCTATGGGGGTAACTCATCTCATCCCGAATGCCATGACCAATTTCACGCTCTCACTGCAAAGGGCGTGACCCCGGGCGCGGGTGAGCGTGTGTGCGCAGTAAACACGGTTAACCCCACAGCCCGGGTGTAAATGTGCTGCTGTGGCAGGCTGCGGCCACACAGATGCAGAGCTACCATACTTAATGTCACTAGCCATTACTATCCATCACGCACGCACACTGACATACGTAGAAGTAAACACACACACGCACACACAAATAAACACACACACACACACACACACACACAGGTACACAAAAATAAACACACTTACACACGTTAACACAAAAAACACACACACATTTAAACAAAAATAAACGCACAAAAACACACACACAAACATCCCAAATAATACAATTTGTATTTTTCGAAAAGCTTACCAGAAATTGACTTGCCTAGTAAACTTGACCAGTACATTGATTTCTGAAATAATGAAATCACCCGAATGTTTGTGTGTGTGTGGGTGCGTGTATGTGTGTTCAGGCACCTGTACTTTTGTGTGAGTGTATGTGTGTAACACACGATACATGACTGAATCCATCAATTTGAAAGCACAGGAGAGAGACGGGGGGGGGGGGGGGGGAGTAAGAGATCAAGACTGACAGACTGCAAGCATCAAGAAAAAAAGCCGGGAAAAGGAAGACAGTGAAAGGAGAAAGTGCAGGTGCGTACGTTTGCGTGCACAGGGCGTTTTTTAAGTGTGCGTCTTGCACGGCCCTTCGTTGATCATCCTGACACATGTCTGAGCATTTCTGTCATTTTAATGTCACTGTGGAAATTCTGCAGATTAGTACAACATCCGTCACCGCAGCGGGCCTATCCGAGTCAACAGAACGCATGCAATATTAATCGCCAATATTCCCCAAAGCCTTTTATGCTCAAATATTACAGAGACAGAGGAAGGGCTGAGAATATTCATTCAAAGGGATGGCGTGGAGAGGGTTGACGTGAGCTCAGAGTGCGTCTCTGCTCACGGAGAACGCAGCCGAAAGCCAGTGTGTAGCCCGGTCTTTGAAGTGAGGAACCTTTAGCACAGGAATTAATACATTTTGTGAGAGGGAATCTCCTCCGACCGGAGAACACAGACGTACATACACACACTTAACAGAGCAGGGATTCTACCTTCACATTCTAGTATAAAGTACCCTCTTTTTAAACAAAGATATGACAGCCTCAGATGTTAATATACCAAAGAAGAGATATATTTCATACGGCCAACAGAGTCAGGGATTGGTAAGACAGTGTGCCGGCATCACGGACGAGAAAATAGGGAATAAAATAAGAAAGAATATAATGACTAAGTAAAGACTGAGAGCAAACTAAAAGTCTATAAAGAAGGGAAAAAAAAGCAGACAGGAATAAAAGGGAGGGAGGGGGGAAATGAAGAGAAAGACAAACAGAAAGAGAAAGAGCTGATTAGAGATGCACACTGAGGGAATGTCATTGTTCTAGTCGATTTGAGACATTATTTAAACAGCCACCCTAGAGAGAGAGAGAGAGAGAGAGAGAGAGAGAGAGAGAGAGAGAGAGAGAGAGAGAGAGAGAGAGAGAGAGAGAGAGATGAATGAATAGATGAACTGGAGGGGAGAAGAAACAGGCTAAGAGGGAAAACATTGAAAGTATATATGATCATGATGAGAGTGGGAAATAAAGACAAATAGTTACATAATTTACTGCAGATGAGAAAGACTGACTGATGAAGAGGAGTGACACAAGAGCAGGAAAGAGTGTGCGTGGGCGTGTGTGCGCGATAGAGCGACACAATGCCGGTTATGTCTTCAAAAGAAAGGGAGCATCATCTTACAGCTGCTAGTCACACACACACACACACACACACACACCCACACGCACACACACACACACACACACACACACACACACACACACACACACGTGTATAAATGATACATAAGGCACTGGTGGTGGTGAATAATGCAGGCGTGTCCAGCCCGGTCGTGTGGTTGAGCAGTCAGACAGAGTTGACTTTTAGCTGCTGACAGCCGCCCCCCCCCACTCACCAGGGCCAGGTGAAGATGGTTCACCCTGTGGGCCGCGTAGATCTAGACCATGTAGAGCGAGCCGCTGAAGGCTATGGCGGTAGACTGGGACAGAGGCCAGTGTCTGTCGCTGCCTCGCTAGGGCACTGTTTATATTTAAATTTACATTTACATTCAGGGCATTTAGCAGGCGCTTTTATCCAAGAACCACAATAAGTGCATTTGTCGGAAGAAAGAGAAACAACACTATATCTCTGTCGGTACAGTAAGGACGTTCATAGAACAGAGTGCCAAGCACTAACCATCACTAGGTTAACCCGTTCCCCGTATTCAACAAAGACAGCTAGGATAAGACGCTACACAATGCTAAGTACTATTTTTAAGCGCAAGGACGTACAACATACAATAAGTGCGTAAGAGGGGTGTGGGGTGATGAGGGGGGAGAATCCTATTGTATCCTCGCTGAATTTAACATACACCTGAATTTTGTGCGATAATTATTTTGTTGCATCTTATTTTGTTTTTGCGCTTTGGCAATGTAAACATAGGTTTTCCATGGCACTAAAGCCCTGGAGTCTTGAATCCTGAGGAGTGCTCCATGTTCTGTGACGGCTCTGATAATACCCGTTAACGGTGTGCCTGACGACCCTCTCTCCCTCTCCCGCCGCCCTCGTTAACTCCAGGTGTTGTTCTTAGGAAGAGCGCTGCCGACGCGATATTCACGAACAACGCCCGCACAGAGGCTCGGAGCCCGCAACACTTTGCGTGGACTTTCGTTATCAAGTCACGTGTGCGTGGTTTGTGAGTTCGCTGTGACTCCTGTGTGTCTCTGTGGGCGCCCGTCGGGGCCAATGGACCCAAAGGTCACAGGTTGAACCGCAGCGTTGGAGGACGGTTGGTTATCTTCACAGAGACAAGCTGGTGGACGTGCCCCTGAGCCAAGCAGTCCATGGCACTTAATTTCTAGATAAATGTGGAATAAAGCACTTTTATATTTGAAACAGAATGGGAAGAGGGAGATAGGAAGAAAAAAAAATCATACTTGCTAGGGGACAAAAGTGGCGGTATTTATTGGATTTGAGTGTGTGTGTGTGTGTGTGTGTGTGTGTGTGTGTGTGTGTGTGTGTGTGTGTGTGGTGTGTGTGTGTGTGTGTGTGTTCATTAGAGTAGGCCTCTTCATGTCATTAATGAGACTGCTTAATTAAGACCATGAGGAGGCCCTGCCCTGGGGAATCCCTATTCATGTGCAGTTATCTGTGTGTGTGTGTGTGTGTGTGTGTGTGTGTGTGTGTGTGTGTGTGTGTGTGTGTGTGTGTGTGTGTGCCTGTGTGTGTGTGTGTGTGTGTGTGTGTGCGTCTGCATGCATGTGTGTTTAGAGAATCGCTGTGTGTATTAGTGTGCTGCTGTGCTTGTGCATATATGTTGTATTTTCAGCGCGTCTTTGTTATTGCATCTGTGAGGGTGTGGGTGTGAATCAGTGTGTGTGTGTGTGTGTGTATCAATGTGTGTGTGTGTGTTTGTGTGTGCGTCTGTATGTGGGCGTGTGTTTGTGTACCTAATCTGTGCGTGTTACAAGCATTTCTGCCTGTATGAGAGTGCTCGTGAGAGTGTGTGAGTGAGAGTGTGCGTGTGGATTCAACACCAATTAACAACCTAAAGTGGGAGGGGCTTAGTGTCACACGGTTGTCCTATGATAAACACTGAAATCCAACGTTATTAAACTGACTAATCTAGCTATTTTTCGCTCTTGCATTGAATTTAGAATTTGAGACTTTGTGGAGATGTGTTTATTAAGATCTCTGTATCTCTGTATAACAATTAATGAATCCCCCACTAACCAAGTGTAATACCTGAAGTTGCACGCTGAATTTTTTCTCGGAGTTATTCAGAAACGTTGTCACATATAATTAATAATATTAAGAATACAGTTTCCTTGAAGATAGTCCAATAGTGATTGTGTGTATTTGCCTGTTGTCAGCCTTGTAAATGGCTGAGGCTAAAGCATCATTCGACTCATGGTAATGATAATAAGCATCATTCGACTCATGGTAATGATAATACTATAGTACTATAATGTGTGACTCACGTTGCTTCCCTCTGTGTGGCTCTCTGACAGACAGGCGCAGCGGTACGGAGTCACTCCGGTGTCACACTGGTCCGCGTGTCCGTGGCACTCACACCTGGACGGGAAAGGTCATCAGGATAAACACCAAACAACACATTCAAAAGGTTTCAGAACTAAACCACCCACACTGCCTTCTGGATGGCAAAGTACCTACAAAGGGGATTCCTCAGATTGAAATTGATGTTTCATATGATCATTATGTTGTCTGACAAGCACAGTGTGACATTTTTCCTCCAAAAAGTATTTTTCTCACACGCACGCACGCAAACGCACACACACTCTCTCTCTCTTGTCAACATGGCTTTCCACACACTCTTTAGAATAGAGACACGATTAACTGATGAGGTAAAGAAGTGAACTCTACAGATACAGTAAGTAAAGAACAGAGAGAGAAGGAGGAACAGGCCACTGCACATATTATATTAGAGCTAATATTTTTTCCACATGCACTCAAACAACCATTAAATCTGCCTGGACAGATAGAGAGAGAATAGAGTTTAAGAATGAGCCAAAAAGGATGGTTTTCCACACAATCCCATAATAATCAGTCTCATTGATGCGGTCAGTTGTCATGGTAATGAAGAGATGTGTACATTCACAATTGTTCCACACAATCTGCAGCTAAACACACCATGCTATACATCACCTATAGATCATTTATACACACCACTTCAGCAGCTCCTGAGTTTGTAAGATAGCCATCATCGATTTAACAAATAACTTTTGAAGGTTTTTGAATGTTGATGAATTGATCATAGAAACAATGCATCCAGCAAGCAGGGAAATATTTCACTTCTCATTATTTGAATATTTAAATAATGTTGAAATACAATAAAGTGTTTATTTACTTCTGGGTGTGTTGGTTTACATTAATGGAGGTAAATAAATGATTCAGAATAACATTACCTGCCACTGATGGTGATCTCATTGATGGCGTAGTATCTGTGTCCCTGATCCACCCCCGCGGTCTCAGAGTGGTACTGTCCACTGAGGAGGAGCCTGACTTGAGTGGCCTGTACCATCCTCTGAAGCTCAGGGGTGCTGTAGAAGTCGTTGTAGCCTGGTCTTGGGTTCGGCTCCGGTGTCAACAGGGCGAACGTGATGTTTCCACCGGAGAGAGGGGCGTCGCTGTAAAGAACACACACACACAAGGAACAGGTGCATGATGGGAGGATGTTGTATTTTATAATACGTATTCACAGTCAAACCAACGGAAAACGTGTTTTGAGTTTTTTGATATTGTCTGACATTTGTGCAGACGCACATTAAATAAACACGACTTTCTCAAACACCTAATTAGATCTGGTGTGATACTGTATCTCCTTATGCCAGTTCCAATTGCTCCAATGCCAATTCAACCAATCATTGGTGCCAAGAAGGGATCTTAGGGGAATCCCTCGGTAAACCAAGTAATAGAAAACAACAATAACTATAAAGCCTGTGATCTACTCACACCTGTTCAGTCTGGTGACTACTAAAGCCTAGAAACGTGACACGATGTCAGCCTTTGTGTGTGTGTGTGTGTGTGTGTGTGTGTGTGTGTGTGTGTGTGTGTGTGTGTGTGTGTCTGTGTGTGTTTCTATGTCTGTGACTGTCTGTGCAAGTGTGTTCGTGTGTGTGTTTGTGAGTGTGTGCCTGTGTGTGTCTGTGTGTGTCTCTGTGTGTGTCTGTATCTATGTCTGTCTGTGCGAGTGTGTGTGTGTGTGTGTGTGTGTGTGTGTGTGTGTGTGTGTGTGTGTGTGTGTGTGTGTGTGTGTGTGTGTGTGTGTGTGTGTGTGTGTGTGTGTGGCTGTGGTAGGCTATGATCCAACTTCAGGTCTTTATCCGGTGCCAATGCAGAGCCAGCTACTTATTGCTGTTCTGAGGCAGCAGCGTTGGTGGTTTAGCAGAGCGGTGTGGTTGTGTGAGTGTGTGAGAGAGAGAGCGAGAGAGAGAGAGTGAGAGAGAGAGAGAGAGTGAGAGAGCGAGAGAAAGAGAGAGAGCGAGAGACAGAGAGAGTGAGAAAGAGAGCGAGAGACAGAGAGAGAGAGAGAAAGAGAGAGAGAGAGTAGTTATGTTGGCATGAACATGCATTACGATGGAGTTTCATGCTTTATTGATATCAGGTTTTTGTTTGATCAACAATACCAGAGAGGGGGAGACACTGGGCCCGTGATGAAGGCCTTCATGGTCTGTTCTGCGCGTGTGTGTACTGGTATGTCTGTGTCTGTATGTGTGCAGATTACAGTGAACAGCAGAGCTCTCAGAAGGCTCTCATAAGAGAGGAAGGCGGGGCGGGAGGAGCCACCGAAGTGCTGTTCCACCAAACCGCCAGCTAAAGCCGCCCTGCAAACCCCATGATCCGCCAGTACACCCATACTCTCCACTGGTCCAGACCGAGGCGGGCACACACACCACTGACCCCCGGCAGTAGACCAGTACACTCCGCTGGTCCCACACCACTAACCCCCGGCAGCACTCACCCCGGCAGTGGTAGACAGTTGACAGAGTCTGGTGCCGGCAGGGGCCCGTCGGGCTCCATGCGGAACGCCCTGCAGTCCCGGGCCAGGTACTGCCAGTCGGTCCAGGGCGACTCCCCGGGGCTGTGGTGGTTCTGGGGCCCCAGCGGTTCACCGCTCCGTCTCTGGATCACAACCCGGTCGGGCAACAGCCCCCCGAACTGAACCACGACGTAGAACACCTGGAGGGCACAGGGAGTGAGACACCATCGAGGGGAGTGAGACACCGTCCAAGCGGAGTGAGACACTGTCTTAGGGGAGTGAGACACCGTCCGAGGGGAGTGAGACACCATCGAGGGGAGTGAGACACTGTCTATTGAGGGGAGTGAGACACTGTCCATTGAAGGGAGTGAGACACCGTCCATTGAGGGAAGTGAGTCACCGTCCGAGGGGAGTGAGACACTATCGAGGGGAGTGAGACACTGTCCATTGAGGGGAGTGAGACACCATCCGATGGTAGTGAGACACCATCTGAGGGGAGTGAGACACCATCGAGGGGAGTGAGACACCGTCAGAGGGGAGTGAGACACCATCGAGGGGATTGAGACACGTCCGAGGGGAGTGAGACACGTCCGAGGGGAGTGAGACACGTCCGAGGGGAGTGAGGCACCGTCTGAGGGGAGTGAGGGGAGTGAGACACCATCAAGGGGAGTGAGACACCATCAAGGGGAGTGAGACACCGTCCGAGGGGAGTGAGACACCGTCCGAGGGGAGTGAGACACCGTCCGAGGGGAGTGAGACACCGTCCGAGGGGAGTGAGGGGAGTGAGACACCATCGAGGGGAGTGAGACACCGTCCGAGGGGATTGAGGGGAGTGAGACACCATCCAAGGCAACGGTACTTTGGAAAACAAATATTAAACAAATGCTAAATAGTGTTGAGGAAAGCAGTGGCAGTTGTTCAGGGGGGGATTAGGAAATGGAATGAGAGGTTTGCTGTTAACTAATTGTTGTTATTATAAGTCTTCACTGAGAGCGTGGAGACACACAACATGGATGGCACAGAGGAACTAGCACCGGCAGATAACAGATCTAGAGACTTAAGTTTTACTCCCGTTCAAAATGAAACACACACACTCACTCACTCACTCACTCACTCACTCTCACACACACACACACACACACACACACACACACACACACACACACAGCAATGGCTCAATATCAACTTTTTGTTTTGTTTTCTAAAAGATGAATCTGTGCGTGCGTGTTGTCGTCCACGTGTCACCTGGTACTGCCCGTTGGCTAGGTCCACGGTGAGGGTCAGGCCGTCCCCCCCGTCCCCCCCGGGGATCCGGGGGTGGGAGAGCCAGGCGGTGCTCATGTCCTGGTCGTTGACGTAGCTCAGAGGGTGGGCGTTGGGGTTCAGCCTCAGCGCCCGGTCCGCCGTGGTGTCCCCCACCGCGTTGGGGATGCAGTAGCTGAGACCCCCGGAAACAGAGAGGCCAAGGGTCAGTCGGGAGCGAAGGAACGCCACACACGGGTCATCAATCATCACCGGTCTGGGACCAGCGCGTGACAGCTGGCGGTGCCTACCTTCGTTAGGCGTCACCCCCACACACACTGCATGTGCAATTGCGTAATATTTATTTATTTATTTATTTATTTATTTATATCTACCCCTGGCTCATTTTTTATTTACATGCAATTTCAATTATGTGCAATATCGCTCACTCCTTATTGACTTATTTGCTTGACTTTCACTGTTTGTCAATTGTTGACTGACTTTGGGAGCTACTGGATACCTGAATTTCCCCAAGGGGATGAATAAAGTATCCATCCATCGGCCCATCTATGGAAAGGCGCTGGCCAAACCTCTGACGTACATAAAGGCGTCCATAACGGAGGTGTGTGGTTTAAGGGGTAACACACACATGGCTGGTGAAGCCCTGAAGAGACTGTCACTGATTAGAACAAGACTGTTAACAAAGTTGTCCTGACTCTAACCCGACCTCCCGTCCTGCGTTTTAACGAACGGCGGTGGGGTCAGCGGTCCGGCGGCGTACCGCTCGATGAGGGGGTGGAGCCGGGGGTGGCTGGCCGGGCAGCGGCACTCAGGCTGGGTGTGGAGGGGGGGCAGGACCCCCGTGTACAGCTCCACGACCTCCCTGGAGGGGGGGACACACCGCAACGGTCACACAGGAACCACAGCAGAACGACGGGCCAGAAGAACAGGCAGGACACAATGGAGTGGCCACCCATTAACCACTCTGTGGTCTCTGTTGGGATAACCATGGTATGGAAATGGACTGTTTATACAGCGCTTTTCTAACCAGTGGCCACTCAAAGCGCTTTACAATACTTCCTAACATTCACCCGTTCACGCACTCATTCACACACCGACGGCGGTGTCAGCCTCGCAGGGCGACAGCCAGCTCGTCAGGAGCAGTCAGGGTGAGGCGTCTCGCTCAGGGACACCTCGACACTCGGCTAGGAGGAGCCGGGGATTGAACCAGCAACCTTCCGGTGACCGGCCAACCCGCCCTACCTCCTGAGCCAAACACCGCCCCTTATCTTCAACAGCGTTCCATTATTTAACCAGGCAAAGCAAATAATAACCCATCTGTACATAAAGTTAAATGATGCATTGTTGCCTCAAAATAATGTACAAAAAATGACTGTTGTGGCTTCACCGTCAAGCATTTTACTTTCAAGTGATTTCCAGAGGGACCAATTACTGAACACTCAGGATTTCAGGCTATTGTACGAAAGCCAACAGAGATAACATACAGATTGTATCTCCCTTCTCTCTTGTGTGCGTCTCGCGGACAGAAGAAGAGTATCCGTTGGGTGTATTCAGTACACCATGCAGTGCTCCACTAGTTAGCAAAACACTAATTGCCAAGTATTGGATTCCCAGAGAAAATCCTCGGGAAGCAGTATGGATCCTAAGATGCAATGATTAGCATTAGCTCCATTCATCCTTTTTCCTTGATCCCTTCCTTCTTTCCCTTCAACACCTCCCTCCCCGCTTGAATCTATACTACGTCTCTGCCGGCGTTCTCCGTCACCTGCTCCCCTCTCGTCCCTCCCCCCCCTTTGCTGTCTCTTTCCTGGCCCCTCTTCACATCATCCCTGTAGATGACACCGTGGCCTATTCCTCCGTCCCTCCACCCCTCCATTAATCCCCCACGTCCACCCATCCATCTCTTTGGTTCCGTTATCAACGATCCCTCTCCCCCTGTTTCTCCAGCCCACCATCGCCCCCTCCCCACTCACCTGTTGGTCAATGCTGTGGGATAAAATCTAAAGTCCTGCATCCGTCCGACGTACTGATTGGTCCCTGGAGAGAAGGAGCAGCAGAACAGGCAGTGGGAGAGAGAGGCTGGATGTCAGCGGGTTGTTAGAGGAGGCTGAGCCGGTAGTCAGCGCCAGACAGAGCAGAGATGACCTGCTGAATCCTAACGGAGAGGGAACGCTACCGAGAAACCGCCAATCTTTAGTCAGGTAAAAAGAACAATTAAGTCAGATTATGTTTAGTAATTAGACCAATGTTCACCATTAAGCCACGTGTGTAAGCTTGATACGGGCTTAAGCCTGTTTGGTAAGTGAGCCTAATAGTGTTTGAAAAAGAATGAGCAGACTTCTAGTAACAATATACAGTATGTTAAATATGATTCTGAATACTGAGTCGTTTGGACAAATACAAGAGTTAAAGAAGAATCAACTCATTAGCTGAGTTGAGCTACTGGTTTGGCTTTGATTAGCGAGTACCTCTAAAACTTTCCACCATGATTGTTATCTTAGCAGTGGAGCGACTTTCTGGCAGCTTGCTTTTTTCTTGAAACTGAATTTTTTGAAAGCATTTCCCCATGTTTCACACAGCATTATGAGGAGGAATACAACGTTACATTACACTTCTACAAGTGCAATGAGAAAGAAGCAGAAAACAGAGGGAAGCAGAGAACAATGTGTGTGACAAAGAGCAGATCTGCAGGATTTGGGATTTGCAAAGTAACAGACAATGAAAAAGATTAAAGCACTCACAGCAGAAGACGCCTCACTCACACACACTGAACGCATAAACAACCCACTAACACACTCAACACATTGGACTCTAGAGGAGGACTTTGGCTACAGAAGACTCTTTCTGTGTCCGGCTTATTTTGGTCCGTCTTTTGAACACCTGTGTGAAGACGGAGAACGTTTATAAGGAACAACTGAACCTCTGCCATGTGAAGCTGTGTGTGTTCCTCAGAGCCTCACTTGAACCGTGGTGTGTGCGTGCTTGTTTATTTGCATTTGAGATTACATGGAAATATAATCTTTAAACAGTTTGGTGCAAGAGAGAAGAGTGGAAGAGAAGGAGGAAATGTAGAGTCAAAGATACTGTGAGGGAAATAGGGAACATGTGTTTGTGGGTGTATGTGTGTGTGTGTATATGTCTGTCTGTGTCTGTCTGTGTCTGTCTGTGTCTGTCTGTGTGCGCAAGTGTGTTTATGTGTGTTTATGTGTGTGTGTGTGTGTGTGTGTGTGTGTGTGTGTGTGTGTGTGTGTGTGTGTGTGTGTGTGTGTGTGTGTGTGTGTGCTTCTGTACGTGTGTGTGTGTGTGTGTGTACGTGTGTGCGCCTGTGCACTTGTGTGTCTGTGTGTCTGTGTGCGCATGTGTGTCTGTGTGATGTGTAAGCGTATGCAGCCCGAGGCTTTGGCTCAGGATTTCTTCGGCGTGTGGAAATGGGATTATATCTTCCTGTGAAAAGCACTGTGGCCATTGTTACCGGGATGATGCAAGGTATAAGCCGTAATTCTCTCTCTCTCCCCCTCTGCGGGCCCGTCTCCCCCGTCTCCCCCGTCCTGTCCCCCTGTGCCGGCTGCTAACCTTAACTCTTCACACTGTTGTAGGACTGCTGGAGCTTCATTACTTATTAACACCTTATTCATCAGCTTAAAGTGCTGCTCTGGCTCTCTGTCTCACACTGAAGTCTGACTGACACACAGACAGACACAGACACACAGACACAGACACAGACACAAACACACACACACACACACACACACACACACACACACACACACACACACACACACGTGTTACCTGACAGAAGAAGACAATGCAAACTACTTGGCTGCAATACAATTTTGCACCAATTAGTCTTGATTCCTTATTCCTTATATCCTGTAGATTTTGAATAGGTGTGGTTGTTGCAAAGGGGCATAATATCCTCAATGTGTCTCTGATTGTCTGGAAAAGCATCTACACCCCCTTCCCCCGAGAAAACTATGGAAAGGATGGTTTCTCTTCAAACAGAGAGCCACCACTGTGATCAATATATCAATGTGCTTATCAAAATTCCAGGCACATCCTTCTTGGTTAAAATCCCACCTTACACACACACACACACACACACACACACACACACACACACACACACACAC
Source organism: Pollachius pollachius (assembly GCF_949987615.1). Taxonomy (NCBI): domain Eukaryota; kingdom Metazoa; phylum Chordata; class Actinopteri; order Gadiformes; family Gadidae; genus Pollachius; species Pollachius pollachius. Next base: position 27,458,568 of record NC_136938.1, on the reverse strand, counting down.
ACACACACACACACACACACACACACACACACACACACACACACACACACACACACACACCTGCTCCCAGCCAATCACTTAAATTGATCACCACTTCTAATGCGATCTCCAGCTGATCAGATGCTACCTGCAGTGAACTAAGATCAATGTCTGATAAACGACAACAAAAACACTCGTTTATCACCCTGTAGATGAACGGATATCATTTTTCTCTCAATTTCTCTCCTATTGACTGCGCGATGGCACCCAGGCACGACCAATCAATCACAGACTTGTGGTCGGGAGGGATGAAAGCTGGGAGGGAGAGTAAAGTGGGAGTCATTGGAATCTTATTCAGTCCTTGAATAGTGATAAAAGCCGTGTGAAGTCTAAAATCTATCAGCGCAATAAAATACAGAGCGAATCAGGGGCCGGAGGTGTCGTTCGACACAAAGCAACAGACGTCCTCCGCTGGCGTTGCTTTTGGATGTGTGTTCGTAGTATAAACTCTCCGTCTGCTCCGCGGGCCGCTGAATAAAGGATAGCATCCTTTGTTGTCTACGGGGAACGGGTTAACCTAGAGATTGTTAGTTCTTGGCACTTAGTTCGATGAACATCCTTACTGTACCAACAGCGATATATTGTTGTTTCTCTTCTTCTGACAAATGTACTTATAGTAACTCGCTTTGGATAAAAGCGTCTGCTAAATGCCCTAAATGTAAATATAAATATCAATGTAAATATAAATGTAAATATAAATGTAAAAGTAAATCAAGGTAAATGTGAATAAAGCAGGTTGCCTTGTCTCTCTGGGTTCATTGATGGATGAGCAGACATTAGAGAACGGTTCAAAATTATTTTCTATACAAACGGACGCTGGCTAGGAGCCTGAACACCACGTACCGTTGGAGCTGAGCCCCACCCTCATGGTGCTGTCCTCTCGGACCTCCCGGAGTGCGGTGGTCAAAGGTCGCGTGTCGAGCGGCGTCCCGTCCTCCTCCAGACCGTCCAGGAAGAGGCTGGCCTGTCTGTCATGGACCTGGGGACCAATCACAAGCGTCGCTCGTTAAGCGTGGGCGGCTCCATACCAACAAAACGGAATTAGTTAATTTACAGTCATCTATCGTTATTCTCAAACTGAACGTTGAAGGTTGAGGTAGATTAAATAAGGCTCTGAGGATCCTGGTGGCAATAAAATCGGGAGAAATATTTATCAAGAAAAGATAGATCCTCAAAATTTGAAATCAGGTGAGAATCGGGTTCAGAATCACTGGAAGAGCCGATGGATACGGAGCAGGATGTAAATGTGAATCCATACGTCCATTCATCCACTGTGTGTGTACATCATGCATACCTATGTACCGGTGTGTATGTGTGCATGTACGTGTGTATGTGAGCGTGAATTATACATAGGCCTAATCTTCCAGCTCATTTCACCAGCGGAGGAAGGAGAGAGCCTGAGGCTACATCGCCGCCGCTGGAAATTAGCTTTCTGTTTGACCACCGAAAAAAGGGAAAACTCCTCGCCACTTCTTGGGCCGCTTCCTAATCCGCTGCATGAATATTAAAACCTGCATGGCAGGCAGCACTGTCAAAGCAACGGCTGTCAGTTCACATCAAAACCAGGCAGAAAGGGACTCTCTCTGCCTCTCTCCATCCCCCCCAAATAACTTCAATGTCCTCCCTTCCCCCGTCTCCTCCTTTCCTCCGAATCTCCGGCAGCACATGGTAACCACGACGATAAACAAAACACTCTGGCGAGTATCGTGAGGCTCGACCGTGCAAATCACGCTCCACGCTTCTTCTCACATCATTGTTTTAGCTCTCCGTCTGCTTCACTCTAACTTTCTTTTCACCTCCTCTTCCCTCTGTCCTCTGTCTCCGTCTTAATCGTCTTCATGTTCTATCCTCTTAACGCAGCCGCTGTCCCTGCGTCCTTCCTCTCCCTGTCCTCCAAGGCCTCACTCGAAGCCCTCATCCCCGGGCACCAAGCTGCTAAACGGTAAACTGACTGCATATATGTTGCGCTTAAACCAGTGGCCACTCAAAGCGCTTTACAATACTGCCTAACATTCACCCATTCACGCACACATTCACACACCGACGGCGGTGTCAGCCACGCAGGGCGACCGCCAGTTCGTCAGGAGCAGTCAGGGTGAGGCGTCTCGCTCAGGGACACCTCGGCACTCGGCTAGGAGGAGCCGGGGATCGAACCAGCAACCTTCCGGTTACCAGCCCACCCGCTCCACCTCCTGGGCCACATGGCGCCCCGTCCCGTCCAGCTGTTTAGGGAACAGCAGCAGGCGGGTCGGAGGATCGAGTCCCAACAGAACGCCTTCAGGGGACTCGATCACAGCTCAGACCGGGGGATCCGCCCCCGAGAAGGACGGACACACGGACGAATAGACTCAAACTCATATAGCTGGATGAAGGCCGCTCTTTACTGGAGAGGGAAAGCGGACGGTTAAGGGTAAGCAGCTGGGAGAGATAGAGGCAGAGCCGGTGCTGAAGGAAGTGTCTGGAGGAAAGCCTGTTTAGGAGTCTGTGTGCCGGGGCGCGTGTGGAGATGTGAGCTGGTTGTCAGGTCTGATGTAAATGAATCCTGAAGTGCTTCATCCTCCCGGCCGCCACGCGGCCCTTTGAAACGCCGCCAGCTTCCCTTTGTTGGCTTTTACAAACGCTTTTCTTCTCTCTCTTACCTTCTCCTTTTATACCCTCTTTTTTTTTTTCCACCGTCGTCTATTACATCCCAACCTCTCTGTCTGCTTCCAGGCAGGCGAACATCTGAGTCCCTGAAGGAGGCGGGAGCAGTGAGGGGGGGAGGACTCTGTGGTGTGATAAGAGCTCTCGTTTGGAGCGTGTCCACCGCGTCCAGGGGAAAGGACGTCATTAAACACCAGCAGGCTGTACTTCTGTTTACAGTGCATGCCAACGGGTAATCACTTAAAACCAAAGTACCCGCCAGTCCTGCAGAGAGTCCCAGTTCTTCATGTCGGCGCCACCGTTCTAAGCGAGTTTTTTGGTCAAGGTTAGAGATTTCAGAAGGAAGACATCAATTTGTTGCACGAAGAACCAAAAAGTGGTTTGTGTTGAATTAAAGAATGACAGTAGACAAAGATAGACTATCAATCAGCAGAATCAGTGTTCATTATTGTCCCTTCAGACATATCAGTATCTCTGTAGCCCCTCGCAGCATCTAAGCCTTTCTTAGCAGATAACATACCATTTAAGTGGATTTAACTTAATGTTCCTTCTGGCATGGACGTCCCCACTTAAACTCTCAAGTGTGTGAGCACTTTCACCTCTGCTGGTCTGGAGGCTTTTAGTGAAAAGGTACGTCAAAGTATTATGATGAAGATGTGAGGTCGCAGCCAATCTCATTTTTCCTGGGGAGCTAAACCAAATCCTGATTAAGACTCGTCAGGCAATATCACATCCAGAACACAAACAAAAGTAACCAAAGTTCATTCTACCTAATTAACTTTTTCTCCATACCTCCCCTTTTAGTATTTCCTTTAAAGGTCGCTCTCTCTCTCTGAGTCCTAACCACACTTCTAGTGTGACACCCTCCACCCTGGCAGTGTTACCGGGTAAGCCCTGCTAAGCGGGCAGGGATACCCCGAGTGGAAGCTTTTAGTGATCTGAAGGCATTTGGACCAAAGCTGCTCTCGTGTTTCACAGCGACGGGCTGAGGCAGGGGCCGCTGAGCGCAGACACTGGCACTCTGTTCGGTCGCTGAGCTGGCTGCCTCCAGGTGAGGAACCAAACGTGTGAAATGATACACAGCTTCAACGTCGTTTCCTCGGTTTATCCCCTCATCAGGGAATTTCGAATTATGTGTACATTCAGTTGTTAGTGTTTATGTTGTTGTCATGTTACACATCGTATTTATCCGGCGACCTGCCTGATGTTAATGAGCAGATGAAGGAAATGCATCTTGCTCTACGGCTGTGGAATCCAAAATCCCTTCCCAGTTTTACAGCTTTTATCTGTTTTCTATTTATTCTAAGCTTAATCGGACTCAGGTCCATAGAATACACATATAGGACAGGCCAAGCCTACTACAACAGGAAGAAAAAAGGTCAGTGAACATATATACAATTTAGCCAGAGCATCCCCAGCCTGGAGACATAGCCAGAACAGCTCACAGTGGGATTTGATAGTGCCACAATGATACCATTCCCATATTCCCGGAGAGAGAGAGAGAGAGAGAGAGAGAGAGAGAGAGAGAGAGAGAGAGAGAGAGAGAGAGAGAGAAGAGAAAAAGAGAGAGAATATAAATGTTTGAGTGTTTTTTTGAGTTTGAGGTACTTTGTGTTACAGAGTGTGTGTAACACAGATTAGAGGGGAATGTGACAAATGAGAGGTAAATAGAGCAGGGTCAGGTTCTATCACAGCCCTGGAAGAGAAGGGGCTAGGGCCCGGATGCAAAGCCCCCTCTCAGGGTAACGGTGATAAACAGAGGAGATGGAGAGGCCCACGGGCAATAAAAGTAGGGATGGAGACGAGAGACGAGACGAGGGGTGAGGAGAGGAGAGTGGATGGCTTTAATGGTGTCTTAATATGGTTTTCCATTGTCCACATGAAAGCACAAAGGCACTCAGACTCTAAATCGAAATGTTTACGCACACCTGTCTCCTCTCCGTCAGCCTGGTCTTCCTCATCTTTTCTACCTTCTAGGTTATGTTTCACCCTCGCTTTGACTCTCCCAGCTAGGCTGCTTTTTAAAAAAATATTCTCTGGTCCTTTTCCTGTCTCTTCACATTCTCAATTTCTCTGTCTCTTTAACTCCTTTCCACTCTGTTCATCCATCTTTTATGGCTCTATCTCTCTCTATCTCTTTTGTTGTGTTCATTAAGAGGCGTCTTGTGATGTCTGTGGCGTTCTCCGGCCAGCAGCAGATATCCCCTCAATCATACTGATGCGACCAGCAGGTTAAAACAAGATCACTGGGAGGAGAGCCAGCTAAAAACAGAAAGACCCAGAGAGGGAGGAAAAGAAATACAGAATGAGAGACAGAAAGGCAGAGAGAGAGAGAGAGAGATGGAGAGAGAGAGAGAGAGAGAGAGAGAGAGAGAGATGTAGAGAGAGAGAGATGTAGAGAGAGAGAGAGAGAGATGTAGAGAGAGAGAGAGAGAGAGAGAGAGAGAGACAGAGACAGAGACAGAGAGAGAGAGAGAGAACAGAGCAAGGGAGACAGAGCGAGAGAGGATGAGAGAGCAGGAGGGGGAGAGCGAGGGAGAGACATTTGTTCTACTCATCTCTGCGCTAAAAGACACAATTACCTCTCATGGCATATTATCCATGTTTTATACCCGCCCAGGGCTGCGGGCCCCTGTCTCGCCACGCTCCCCCTCCAAAGGGCCCCATATTTTAACACTAGCTATGACAGTTTATTTAAGAAAAGAAAATTGTCCCTGGGGAGAATAAAAGAGACAGAGAGAGCGGGAGACAGAGAGAGAGATAAAGTGAGGGCAGCAACACGGAAAGAACGAGGGAACAGGAGGAGGAAATAGAAAGTGTGAGTCGGATAAATATGTGAAGAAGATGCAGTGAGGGGGGAATTAGTGAGTCAAGGGGGGAAATGGAGAGGAAAGGAACAATTAGGAGGAGGGACCCAGGGGACGATATATAAGGTGACACAGGGCCTTAATACAGACCATAAGTCTCAAAGTCCCCCTTACAGCCAAGAGGATTCAGCTTGTTATTTAGAATTATTAAAAGGAGACAGACTGCAGGAAAAAGTGCAGAGAGAGAGAGAGAGAGAGAGAGAGAGAGAGAGAGCGAGAGCGAGAGCATGAGAAAGGGAGAGAGAGAGAGAGAGAGAGAGAGAGAGAGAGAGAGAGAGAATGAGAGAGAGAGAGAGAGAGAGAGAGAGGGAGAGAGAGAGAGAGAACGAGAGAGAGCAGGAAAGAAGGGATACAAGGGGGGAAAATAAGGAGGGAAAATTATGGCAGGTGGCAAGGTAACCAAGGTGTGAAATATTTATAGAGCATTAATATATAGGCTATATACATGAGAGGGGGCACGGCATGAATTAGAGAATGCAAAAGAGAAAGAAAGGAATACAATGAGATGTAAACCCAAAAAGGAACGGGCCCTGATTAAAGTGGCGCAGCCCCCTGCCACAGCTGTATACAGCGCTGCGCTGTGTTGACTCAGGACTGGTGACTGAGACAACACAATCATGGTGACCGACGTCACGTCAGCATCTCCCTCTCAGCAGGCCTTTCCCTTCCTCACCAGCTTCTCCTGATTTAGCCTCACACCATTTCCCCGTTCATTAGGTTTTTATCCGCCAGATGCATTGTTCTCCATTTATTATTCTCTCGCGGTACAGTCAGGGGGTCCGCTGTGTAATGGGTGTCGGCCTGGTGACCCTTGACCTTGTACTGCTGGCCTGTCTGTGACGCCCTCACAAGGGTCGGGCGACCTTGGCTCACCTTCAACCTGCAGTCACTCCAAAGACCCCCATTACCAGGCATGTGAGACCCAATGACCAGAACGTGCACCTCAAAACACAGGCTCTTACCAAACGTATGTTTGTCCGTTTGTCCAAACGTACGTTGTACCAGTTTGACATCACGTTGACCCCGCGCCCGTCGCTTTCTGTTGGTCTTTCATAGTATAGCGGGCGTGTTTCCACTGTAACTATCGCCGGAGCCTTCTTCCCTGTGTCCCGCAGCAGAACGACTGCAGTGGTCGGACGCCATGTTTTACAACAGCTCCACTGGTTACCGTACCAAATCCAACAGGAAAAGATACAACGATGAAAAAGTAAAAGCAGATTATAATATGCATTAATGTACTAAATAAAGGGAATATAATACAGACTGCATCCCCTCATGGGGGTCCAAGTACTATAAGTAATAATGTACACACGTGAAGTTCAGCGTGTGTGTGTGAAAGGGGAGCTGGGTAGACGGCTGAGGTGAGAGGGTGAGAAGGAGTCAGATGAAGTGGTGGTACCAGGAGGAGAGCGACCAACCCAGAGGTGTGAAGGCCAGGGCAGAAGACCAGGGGGGGGGGGGGAGGGAGGCTAACGGAGGGAGGGGTGATGAGGCGAGAGCACATCAGCACCAGAGGCCTAGGGGGGAGAGAGAGAGAGAGAGAGAGAGAGAGAGAGAGAGAGAGAGAGAGAGAGAGAGAGAGAGAGAGAGCGAGAGAGAGAGCGAGAGCGAGACAGAGAGCGAGACAGAGAGAGAGAGAGCGAGAGAGAGCGAGAGAGAGAGAGCGAGAGAGAGAGAGAGAGAGACATGACAGAGATTGGGAGCTGCCAAGACGAAGGCGTTGTGAACACAGACACATGCGAACGTGCGCCGTGCCTCCACACGGAAGGCAGGGGTCTTGGCGGTGTAATTGTGCGTGAAAACATTCATTAAGGGTATTAGAGGAGGCAGTGGAAGTTTTTAGGATCCAAACCGGCTAAGAGTAGCGAAGCAGAAGAGACACCAGCGCCTGGAGGAGAACAACAAAGGAATACCAAACAGAGACACTCGCAGACAGACGGGTGATCACAGGGGTGAGACACACGCAGACAGACTGGGGATCAGAGGGGTGAGACACACGCAGACAGACGGGTGATCAGAGGGGTGAGACAGGGTGCGGACAGACTGGAGATCAGAGGGGTGAGACACACGCAGACAGACGGGTGATCAGAGGGGTGAGACACACGCAGACAGACAGGGGATCCGAGGGGTGAGACAGGGTGTGGACAAACTGGAGAATGATCAGATGGGTGAGACAGGGTGTGGACAGACTGGAGAATGATCAGAGTGGGGAGACAGGCAGTAGACAGATACTAGAGAGAATTATTATTATAAGAGAGATTAGTAGAGAGAATACTTGAGGAGAAGAAAGAAATAAGAACTATAACCCATTTTAAAATCCCCTGAAATGATCTTTACAGCACCAATCCTACGTTGAGCTTGACATAAACACTTCATGGTAATTACATCACATTTAAATATTTATCTAAGGAGAATATAGATAGATAGAAAACTTTTATTGCCATGTCAACACAGTTGATTGGAATTTGTCTTAGTGCCACACAGGTTAAAGAAAGGCAATACACACACAGGAACATACAGTACACAAAAGACAATGACACAGACAATCATTCAAACCAGTTAAAAGATAAAAAGATCTTGTGCTATTGCAACTTCCCATTAAGTGTTTGTGCAGTCTATAAAGTGCAGAGTGCATTAAGTAGAGGTTTACTCCTGGTGCCTGATCATTGAGGGGCCTGATTGTGGCAGGGTACGCGCTAATGTGGAAACAAGAAGTTTTACCTCTGAGACGTTGCACTCTTTTTCAAGAAGGGCGTAGTTTGAGGAGCGACCTGGCAAGGAGGGAGGGATCATCCAGCACTTTCTGCGTCTTATGGCTAGTCCGCGGGGCGCAGATAGAGGCTACAGATGGGATGGCGTGTCCTATTTGATGCTGTGTGCACCACCTTCTCCAACTGCTTCCTCTCTGAAGAGGGGTAGAACTACGTAAACCGGTTGGATTGTGGTCGTGGAACCTAAAGGAGAAGCCTCCCTCCAATAATCAGGTAGCACTCCTCCTGACCCACAGAGCTCTTCTTGAAACACATGACTGTTCACTCCTTCACTGTCTCTGCTTTTTCTTTGCCTCTCACTTTCTCTTTCAGGCTTCAGGTTTTGTCATGTTCTCTGATTTATATTGACCTCCACTGGTTTCCTCGAGTGTGACCATTCTTCATTTAATCTATACACCACATTCCTCTCTGTAGCAACCCTTCTCTCTCTCCCTCTCTCTTAGTCTCTCTCGCTCTAGCGTTCTCTCATCCTGTCTCCCCCAACTCCATCTCTCTCCCACTCTCTCTCAATTTGTCTCTCTCTGTCTCCCCCTACCCCATCTTTCTCTCTTGCTCTCTCATTCGGTCTCTCTCTCTCTTGCTCTCTCATTCTGTCTCTCTCTTGCTCTCCCATTCTGTCTCACTCTCTCTTGCTCTCCCATTCTGTCTCTCTCTCTTACTCTCCCATTCTGTCTCTCTCTCTCTTACTCTCCCATTCTGTCTCTCTCTCTCTTGCTCACCCATTCTGTCTGTCTCCAACTCAACAATGCGACAACCCTCTCAAAGAAGCAACCCGCCGGTTTGCAGACTGTGTGTCCCTGTGCAGTGTGTGTGTGTGTGTGTGTGTGTGTGTGTGTGTGTGTGTGTGTGTGTGTGTGTGTGTGTGTGTGTGTGTGTGTGTGTGTGCACACATGCATGCACACACTCAACCAGACGAGTGTTAAACATTCATGCTGTCGCGTCGGGCCGCGGCCGGACCCCTGTGACGGGCTGTCCTGGCCTCTGCCTGATCCCATAATGCTGATTTGGTCAGGCACTCACAGACGGAGCCCTCTGGGGGTCCTCTCAGCACACAGTCAATCAGCGCCAGCCCAGGACAAAGCCCCCCCCCCACACTCAGTGTCCATCTCCCTCCTCCTCGTCACTAGTGACCCACGAGCCGGTGACCGGTGCACCGTACCGCCGGCTGTTTTACACTATCTCTTTTCCTATATGATTTGGATTATTGGATTCTCATGGTGAATGGTAAATGGACTGCATTCATATGGGGCTTATCCAACCAGTAGCCACTCAAAGAGATGTACAATGTCGCCTAACATTCACCCGTTCATGCACACATTCACACACCGACGGCGGAGTCAGCCACGCAGGGCGACAGCCAGCTCGTCAGGAGCAGTGAGGGTGAGGCGTCTCGCTCAGGGACACCTCGACACTGGGGGGCCGGGGATCGAACTAGCACCCCTCCAGGTACAAGGTAACCCGCTCTACCTCCTGAACCACATGCCGTCATGGGACGCCTTCTGAGTTCGATGTGGAGGTGGTTCGTTCTCCATCGACTGAGCGTCAACCTGACCCTTCTTGATACTTCTGCTGAGCCATCTCATCCCAGCGCCAGCCATCAGTTTAACATCACATTGTCAATCCCTTTCATAGTCAGGCAACCATCTTTCCATTTTAACTATGGGTGAGGCTATTTGTACCCTGGTACAATTATCCGTATATGCAGTCCCCCCCAGTGCAAATATCAATGTATGCTATTTCCGCCCCTTTGCATTTACCCTGGCATATTTATCACACAATGTAACACTGCTGCAGACAAGGTAACCCCGACAAGAACTTCTCCGAACGTTTTCAAGTGTGGTGATCAGACTCTTCAAATACATTCGTAAACACCCATGATTGCCTATGATAGCATTGGGAATAGCTACAGTATTTTGCATTGTTAGCCTCCTCAACAGAACATGCAAGTACAACAGCTTACTTTAATCTTTGACTTATTGCTAGATTCAGATATGATGTTTAAGTATTCTCCAAGTCTTGGGGCTTGTCCTCAGAATATCAGGGAGGCACTGAATTTGAAACTTTATGATACAGGAGGTCCATCCATGTAAGCTTTATTAAGTATCACTGACTAAGGACCAAAAACTTCTGAAATTTTTACTTTTGCTACCTCCTCTGCCTACTGCTCACCACTAAGAATTTCTCTCATGCCAACTACATCTGCCAACACATGACTACATATGTTCTGTAGCTTACAGTGATGACTCATTTCATTAATTCAAGTCAAAAGCGAATGTACTTACAACACAACGATTCGTTTGGTGTGTTAACCAATAGTAAAACAAAAAATACATAAACATTGAATATATTCGCCCATGCGCATATGCGATGCGGATTGCAAAGGGTGTTTCAAGCCCAGCTGCGTGGCCAAGGCTAAAGGTACCAGGAGTACGAATAGACACTCCGTTTAACTATTGCCAGAATCTTAAACCCTGTGTCCCACAACAGAAAGACTACAGTGGTCAGACGCCATGTTTTACAGCACTTAGTTCCGACCGAGTCATTTGATTGGTCGAGGGGCATTCCACGAGTACTCGCATAGTGTATGACATCACCAGGACTTTTAACTTGATACGTTTCACTCTGCTTTATGTGTGTTTCTAATAACGCTCGTAAGCTGTTTACCCAACAGAAACACACAACCCACCAAAGCGTCCGTCAAACGACTCTTGTTTCACTGGGATCAACAAAGGGAAACCGACTGATGAATGCCCATTATGTACAGTGGGCGGCCTGCGCTGATGTGTGGACTGACACACAGCAGCCCGCTAGTGGGCAGTGAAGGGTTTGTGTGTTGATTGGCAACAATCCAGTCCCAGTCAGGCTGCCGACCTATTTGTGTACACGAAGCCAAATAAACCAACAAACAACGATCTGAACTAAACTGTCGTGTAAAAGCAACATCTCACTCAAGGTTGTGATGTTATACTGAACATCAGCACGGCTGTGATTATCTGCTAAACTCTGCCTGCAACAAGTCTCAAATTCACTCCCTCTCATGTGATATTGATTAATCATCATCCTCAACAACAGCTCCATTATAAAGCCTTCGCATCAGAAAGGCTATAATTAATAATAATTAGAATAATGAACTAATTATGCAAAATCACCAATAGGCACAGACCAGTCTGAATATGACATGCCATTTCACATCATGATACAAATTTGACTATCTTTCAGACATTAAATAGTGCTTTAAACGATTATTTCAAATGAAATAGAAACGCAACCGTGTGTTTGTAACCACGTGCACTATTGTGTATAAAGTCACGCCCACACCCACACCCACACACACACATACACACACAGAGATCATGGCTTCACATCGTCTCAGCGTCACGGAGTAACTTTGCCACAGAGTGTGCGGCTCCATCCGTCTTCATAGCAGCGTGGGGTGGACGCTTGTCTGGTTATTTAGAGCCTCTCCACCTCTTACTCCTAAAATGAACTGAGCAGCAGAATGAATCACAGGGGCCGATCCACCTCCTACACGACCACTACATCACTACGCCTCCCCCCGTGCTCCCCAATGTTATCATAATCAGATGGGACAACTACCCAGGGTGCACCAGCCTCTCGCACTGCTGGCATGGGCCCTGTGTGTGTGTGTGTGTGTGTGTGTGTGTGTGTGTGTGTGTGTGTGTGTGTGTGTGTGTGTGTGTGTGTACTTGGAAGCCAACATACATTTTCTGCCATTCTTTTGGGTTTTTTTGATCTTTTCAAACTGACAGATGATCAGCCTCTCTGTGTGTGTGTGCGTGTGTGCGTGTGCGTGTGCGTGTGCGTGCGTGCGTGCGTGCGTGCGTGCGTGTGTGTGTGTGTGCGTGTGTGTGTGTGTGTGTGTGTGTGTGTGTGTGTGTGTGTCAGTATAATGAGGCTACTCAATTTCCCATGTACTTTCAAGATAGTCCCTCTATTGTGAATGACAGACAGCTACAAACTGTACATGAGGATGTTTTTGCACTCACTCATACAAGCACACACGTGATTTACGTAAGATACATTTTTTTGCAGGCTAATAATGTCTCTTTAGTCGTGTAATAGTCAGAGAAGATCACATAACGATGTCAGACAAAAGACAGGCAGACACACCGATTGAAAAAACAGCAGCCCAAGCACATACACTCATTCAAAGACTGGCACATGAATGCTTACACAAACATATATAACACACACACACACACACACACACACACACACACACACACACACACACACACACACACACATACACACAGCTCCCAGCTATTAAGCCATCAGCCGTTACATTGAGCTCGGTAGACGCTGTGTTGCCAAAGCTCTGCCAGAAACATCAGCACCAATAACCCGGCCAGTCAACAAACCTGTCAACACTCGTTTCATGGAAACACGCAACGCTTGACGCTTCATAAACCTGATTCCTGGCAGTTTCAACGAAATCATTCCCACCAAAGGGAAACACTTTTCCATTTGAATTTTGATTTCCCCCCCTTCATGTTCTCTGTATTGTAACATGTTTGCTTTTTAAGCAAAACATGTCATGACAGTCATGTCAAACACATTTTGCCCCAACATTTATATATCAAGCGGGACTTGTAATTCATAAGACACTCGTAGCCCCAAGATATCTGATATGAATGAAAAGAATTATCGGTTGTAGAGCTCAGAGTTTTTTTAAGACCGGCCCATATCTGCCTGAAGACTGAAACCATTTACAGGCTGACAGAAACTAAGGTTAGCAACCTGTAAAATGATATGCAGCCAGTCCTCCAAAACACACACACACACACACACACACACACACACACACACACACACACAAATGATCCTTCAACCTTCAAGAATGTCTTTTAAAGAGAAGAGCTTCTGAAAGAGCCTTTCTTTATAAGTTTATGGACGAGCTGCTATTAGATACTCCACTGACCAACAGACTACTAAGGCAGTAGTATCAGCAGTAGTCAGTCAATACATCCGCCTTAGAACACACAATTTATATATTGAGCAATTACTTTATTTCATCATACATTATTTTCCCCTATTAATGCTAGTGAAACATTTTTGTACTACTATCACTAAAAACACCGTTGGAGGAGTCTTGGCATCGGGTCAAACAGAAAACAAGCCAAGAAAGCATAGCGCTAATGAACTCTGAGTGCGGTTCGTTTTAAAGTCCTTTCCTGTCTCTCTCCTTGCTCATTGGTATCACAGGCCAATGCCACAAGACACACATCACTGATCATTTACCCAAGCATAATCATTACATGATACCTAATTAGTTTACATGAAGGCCTATACTTTAATACCTAGGCAGTATCGGAAAGGCTTTTTTGAACAGTGTTTCAATAATAATAATTCAATAATTATTCAAAAACACCAGGCATCACCGTGAAACACGTAGTCAGATAACACAGAGGCCTATACCTTTATACCCAGGACGTGCCTGGGCATTGAAGGCCCAAAGCTTACCGTTCTTCATGCATGCCTTTGCCTAGGTCAGTGAACGACATGTTTAGCCGATAGCGTTCCTCCTCCGAGGCCACAGAATTCTTCCTGAGCGTGTACATATGTTCTCTCTGCCGCGGGGCGTGGCAGGTGACCCGTGGCCCGGCAGCTGGGCCCGAGCAGATGTTTGTCAATATAATTAATGCCCACAAAGAGGCGACTCATTTATGTTAATGTTAAGAGAGCCTGAGAGGAAAGCGCTCGGCATTCATCATTTACCGGCTCACAAGTCGAGGCGTCGCCGCCACAAAGGCTGTTTGAAACGCTTCTACCCATAAGGATGGGTTCAAGTTATACGTCACGTCCCGTCTAGTAGTTGATTTGAGAACAGAGTTTAGTTTCTCTATGAATCATATTTATTTGATTAATTATTATTTAAATCATTCTTACTCATTGGGCCCCACATATTCACCCAATATTAATTATTTCTTTCTTTCTTTATTGTATTTATGTCTGACATCGTCCAGCCAGCGTCGGCACACAGCCGTCCTTCTTTCCCATGGCTGTCATCACCTCAGAACCCTGTCAGAAGCTCCTACCTGCAGCACCAGGTGAGTCCACCTGTGGAGGGAGAGACGGCCCTCCGTCCTGAAGCTGACGGACAGCAGGCCTGGCCCGCTGGACCGGCCGTAGCGGAGGACCACGGCCTGGTCCGAGGCGGTCAGGGCGAAGAGCAGGAGGGCTCTGGAGGTCTTCTCCAGCAGCACCCTGGAGGAGTGGAACACAGGCAGGCCGTCAGGGGAGGGACGCCACACTGCGGGCTAAAGCACCACGACTAACCACGACTAACCACTACCGGGGCGGCATGGGGCTCAGGAGGTAGGGCGGGAGGGCCGGTAACCGGAAGGTTGCTGGCTCGATCCCCGGCTCCTCCTAGCGGAGTGTTGAGGTGTCCCTGAGCGAGACGCCCCCCCCCTGACTGCTCCTGACCGGCTGGCCGTCGCCCTGCGTGGCTGACACCGCCGTCGGTGGGTGAATGTGTGCATGAACGGGTGAATGTTAGGAAGTATTGTAAAGCGCTTCGAGTGGCCCCTGGTTAGGAAAGCGCTGTATAAATGCAGACCATTTACTAAAACTAGTAAAGTCTGTTTTTAAAGATAATGGTGAAGTGCAGCTGTAGCATAAGGGGTTGGCGTGGATCTCGGAGTGGAGTCTGTAGGTCCTCTTACGTTTGACATTTATACATCGAATATCAATGTTTTACACGACTATTAGCTTTCTGCATGCACGCACGTAAATGTTCTCTCGCTCGCTCTCCCTGGCCTGGCCTATCCCTAGTCTCTCGACCGCTTTCTCTCTCTCTCTCTCTCTCACGTATAAACATCTGTACATTGGCACACACATGCAGTGTAATATTAACCACCATCACATACATTTTATGGGGAATCATAGCTTTTGTGAACTCAGGCCAACACAGTCTGTATATCACAGAAAGTCACGTCCGGGCGAGAGAGGTACGCTATACATGCATGGTGTGGAGAGAGAGAGGAACAGGTGAATAATGGGAATTCAATTAGTTGAAGAGTAACAGCTTACCCATAACTGAGCAGAAAGATTATCATTCTGAACCATTAATCAATTGTGTACTAATTTGACACCGAGATAAAATATGTATGTATGTAATAATGTTGAGAACACATACATTCAATATGTTACATTATAATTTCAAAGATTCAATATCATTATATTGAAGGACTTATTCAAATATCCGTTGCGTGTGAAGTTACTTAAGTGAGCCCTAAAGAACATAGAAGTAAAAATGATCATTCAAGATCCATTATATTCGAACAAAACATGGGTATGGCCAATGAATCATCACACACACACACACACACACACACACACACACACACACACACACACACGTTTTTCTAAAGGTATCATGGATGGATGTGGTTTAAAAAAAAAACCTCTTTCCTATTCAAGTAATGGAGCGCTATTGGCTCATTACTGTGATCCTAACGCCCTGTAATTTGTCTGCATCTGCCAACCAATGAAGAGCAATCTGGAGATTTAAACGCTTGAGGATAATGGCAGAGCGAGTGGAGCGGCGATATCTTGATGACAACAGGTGGCTGCCTCTGTTCATTGTTCGGGTGGAGGAGTGGTCAGGGGGAGGAGGTTGTTGTTGGAGGGAGGGGGGGGATGTCAGAACACACTGGGCTGGAGCGAGGGGCGAGGAGAGATGGACAGAGGTGAGGATAGAGACCTCCTTTCATCTGGTCGCTTTGATGGAAACCAAGATGGCCTCTTATAACAAAGGCTTGGGGGGGGGGGGGGGGGTGGGGGGTGGGTACGGCCGAAGAGGAGGCAACATACGAAGGGGGGGGGGGGGGGGGGAGGGAGAGAGCTCCCATGCTCTGAGAGATTTCATTCAGCCATGCTGGTGTCGAGTTCGTCGGACCAAAACAACAAGAACTCTGTCTGTCATCCGAGTCCCCAGACGAGCGCTTCACAACAGCAAAAATCTCGGCTCGAAATTTCCAAACGACAGCTCAGATCTTTCCCATGATCGCCCCATTATTCGAACATCTCCTCAACAAAGGACCCAATGAGTACTGAGCATGCGAGATTCGCACGATTCCCTGGGACTGCCTGCTGGCATTTCCCATGAGCAAAAATATAAGTCATAGATAAAGAACACCAAAACAAATGTCTGCAATGTTAATCAGTATACAAAATCTACGGGAAAAGACTTGCATGGCGATTGACTGCTCCTGTATGGTGATTCACTCTACTTCTGAATGCAGGAAAATACTATTAACTTACGTTATATCGCTTAAATTCGATATCGGGCATCGAACACAGGACATTGTGTCGGATGCCCGAGCTATGTTTCACAATCCTGCTCATGGAAAGAATTAAACAACAACCGTTAGGTTTGAAGGAAGCCTGAGGTGTCCTATTAACGCACGTCTCTCTGTGTTCATAGACGTGTGGGACGTCAGTAGCATGTAGCGCGGCGTTAGCTGTGGTGCTATGACGTATGTGGGTGGATCAGCTAGCTGCAGCCTCTCTCAGGGTGGGTATAGGGTCGAGTGTCCTCATGCGTGCGCCTGGCTAACCGATCCGCGTGTAACTCTGCACCGCCCGCTGAACGCAAGAGACACACTAGTACACTCCTGTCCCCGTCTCTCACACACAACACATGGGTTTAACTAGGACATGACAGTGGAGCGGTGGGTAACATGCCCTCTCTGGGACAGAGGGCTGGGGTTCACACAAGCGTGACGCCTTTGTCTGGGCCCTCTTTGTCAACATGCTAGGGGTCCCCTGTTCTTTTCAGGGTTCTAGAGTTCCTCTTCCCTGGTCACGGATACTGCATTAAAGAGACATGTTCTGCTTGGAAAAAAAAATTGTGTCTTTGTGAGATTACCTGTAAAACTTTGTTTTGTATCCTTTCCCTCCGTTTCAATTAATTTGTTACTAAGATAATTATTATAAAAACAGATTTCAAAATGATCATGAACATTAGAAACATTACCATACAGTTCTTGTGCCCAGAGTCATTTTAGCTCCACCAATGCTAGTGCAGACTGTTTGAGACGTCACATAAGAGAAGGGTAATGTCTGCCACACCTTGAATCTCAAATGTTAGAAATGATCAATCCATGGATTAAGTATGGATTAAATAATACCTTCTTGATTCAGGTCAAGAACATACGTTGGCCTCATACAGACATTTATATCTGAGTCAGTTGTACAAAGTACCCCCTTAATGTGATAAAACATTCCAAGGATCCACCAACAAAACCTATCCTAACCTTGTAAAGGCAGATCACTGGACTATACATCGGCCTAATGGGCTGATTATGGTCCCACGTTCACGCAACGCAAGGGGGTTACGGACCCCTTATGTCCTCGCGGACCCTGCTTGCGTCCACCGCAAGGGCCGGACGTGCGTCTCCCCAAAAATGTAACCTTCCGTCGAGGCGACGCAGCAGCAAGGGCTGTGATTGGTCCGCTGACTAAAGCCCGACGCAGCCCCACACAGGTTCACGTCTGCGTCGAAGCGTCTGCGTGGTCGCTGCGTTGCGTGAACGTGGGTCCATAATCAGTCCCTTAAGAGACACAGCCAAGGCGTCCTGAGACCAGACTGAACCACGCTACAGCACACCACAACATGTAACAGTGAAACGTACATCTCTCCTGGGGCGGAGGGCTTGATCCAGACCGCCAGGGTGAGAGACCCCAGCGGGCCGAGGTCCTGGGCGGGGGGCGAGACCAGACAGCCCCCCTGGGCGGCCTGGAAGACCAGGCTGCCCTGGCCGCTGGTAGGGGCTTCTGTCCCCTTAGGCTCCGTCCTCTGGGGACTGGGGGGGCCGTCATGGGGGTCCTCCGTGACGCACAGACCCCTGGTTAGAACACAGAGGATATATATATATGTTTAGACCGTGTGGTTGTTTCACGGATTGGATGTGTGAACCTCAGGCTGTAGATCGTTGGCCCTACTCAACTCAAAGCCCGACCAGTCGACGGAAAGCAGTTATCATATTTATCCGATAATTTATCCGGTAAACAAAATATTAATTAGTATTAATTGACATTTACATTCAGGGCGTTTAGCAGATGCTTTCATCCAAAGCGACTTACAACGAGTGCATTTTTCAGAACAAAGGGAAACAACAATATGTTGCTTTCGGTACAGTAAGGATGTTCATAGAACCAAGTGCCAAGTACTAACAATGTCTAGGTTAACCCATTCCCCGTAGACAACAGAGACAGCTAGGGTAAGACGCTACACAATGCAAAGTACTTTTTTTAAGTGCCAGGACGTACAACACACAATGCGTGCGTACATCGCGTGCCCGTCACTAGCCTGGTCTGGTCCACCCACCTGTGAGCGGCCAGCAGCAGGGGGGCGTACGGCGCCGTGGACGACCTCCAGGGACACTCCTGGTCGCAGAAGGCCCGGGAGCAGGCCTCCAGGCCGGCCGGGCTGGAGGGCGCCAGGCAGTAGCTGCTCCTCCCTGGGTCGCCACAGGCGGAGCGGGCCGGGGATGTGGAGACCGGCTTGAAGGCCGCGATGTTCTCCATCCGCGGGAAATGGCCCTGAGGGACGACCAGAAGGTCCAGCGGGTTGTAAGGACCACAGGGGTTTACATCGTGGGACGTGATGATTAGTCACGGCAGTTGACGCCGCCGTCGGGGTGTGAATGTATGAATGAGTGGGTGAATGTGAGGCCACGATGTAAAGCGCTTTGAGCGGCCGCTGGTCAGGAAAGCGCGACGTAAACGCAGGGATTTACTTGGTAAAACCCGGACGCGTTAAGGTGTCTTGGGTCGGGGGGGTGACAGGTGCCGGGTTCACTGTCCCCCATGTTCACGGTCTACAGAGCAAGGTACCCCGAGATACTCCGAGATACCCCGAGATACCCGAGTTCCCCCGAGGTACCCCGAGATACCCCGAGATACCCCGAGGTGCCCCGAGGTGCCGCTACCAGCTCCGAACTGGTCTGGCCAAGCGGAACAGAGCTAACTGGTGCTAGCTCTGCTCATTCTGGCTGTTGTTATTTCACCATTATTAATCTGTTTTGTGAAGGCTGCAGTTGCAGTCCGTCACCACACGGGGTGCATTTGCAGATTAATAATTGTGGGGGCAGGTTGATTGTGGGCATTTTTTCAGGTTGTAAAGACGATTGCAGTCTAAATGGATACAGTGCATTAAGTGAAGTCCAGGGTGAATATATCATTTTGTTTCAAATGTGTGCGACTATTTTATTTTTCATAGGTTTGTAACAGACCATTTTGTACTGGATGACATGTTTTAGTTGGTTTATTTAAGTCAATTAAGAATTTAGGTTCATGCAGCCAAATATGCTAATATGTTAGCTAAGAACCAGGGGGATAATTCTGTGTATCCTTTGTTTAAATCGGGCCGCAACATGCGAGTCTGAGCCAAATGGAATTATTGCGGACATTTATGTTGTATTGCATTTGTATTTTTTAAGATATGATTTACTTTGTCAATTTATTAAAATGGGAAAACAAACATTCAACTATTGTGTCCTGTTGGACTAATTCCGGTGTTCCACTGAAATGAATCTGAACTCCCGGCAAGTTGGATAAAAGCAGCTTAATGGTAGTGCTAAAATGTACTAGATATCTAACTTACAACCTGCTTAACACCTTAAGCTGCCTCAGTAGTTATTACTACTACTACGTTTTACCCGGGATGTGTACTGACCTGGGACATCACAGAGAAACGACCCAGGTGGAAAAACAGTAGAGGCATCCAGAGCAAGACTTCCAACCACTTTGTAATTCCCATGGTGCCTTTCATTGGTTCTTCATCCTCATACTTCTGCTCTGGTCGTGTTCCAGAGAGAGACAGTCAACAAGAGGAAGCAACATCTCCTCTCTCTGCTCCTGCTGTCTCGGGTTCCTACGGGTCCACTTGGTGAGCTGGAGTCAGAGAGACGATTGCCTCGGCCATGAATCCATCCCTCCTGGAACTCCTCTGGTGAGCTTTATTCCTTATGTGGGATTCATTTATGTGTTCATTCATCAGTCACGTTACTCTTGTATTCCTCTCTTTTGTGTTATCATCCGTGTTGTCCCATCGTCCTCCCTGCCTTCCTGGTTCGTGTCCCTGCTCCTCCCTCCTTCACGTTCTCTCCTCCTCGCTCCTTTCAGCCTCAGGACTCCCTGTTCAAAAATTGGGGAGAAAAAAGAGAATTCAGGAACCCAGTTTAGAGCAGAGTGCTCTAGAATCGCTTGACGACGCTCTAGAATCTAATCAATATTCTAGAACGCTCCCCGGGGTTTCAGGCAGCTGGATTTCCTCCGGAAGTCGTCCAGTTGCACTTGAATAAATGATGACCGTGATGGTTTCCGAGCTGCTCTCGGACAGCGGTGGCATTTCCACCAGGCCAGCAGCCCCTGGGGTAAGGCCACAAAGCTTACCTCCCTGTACACTGTCACACACGCAGACCTCAACCAAAGCCCTCACATGATAGCTAGGATTTCACACAACCTGAGAGAGAGAGGCAGAGAGAGAGAGAGAGGGAGAGAGAGAGGCAACAAGGGAGAGGGAGAGAGAGAGGCAAAGAGAGAGAGAGAGAGGGAGGGAGGGAGGGAGAGGAGAGAGAGAGAGAGAGAGAGAGAGAGAGAGAGAGAGAGAGAGAGAGAGAGAGAGAGAGAGACTGGTCAAACTAAAATCCAACATGAGACAAATCTGAGAAGAGTGAAATGCCATGCAGGCCATTCCCCGGCCAAAGCCTAAACTATCATGTCCAGCTTGATGGATTCACAGCTCAAACTGATACTGCTACATTGCTTTATCCCTCTCCTTCATTTCAATTGAATTAAATATAGCTTTTCCTCTGACATATGGGCTCCGTTTCTTTCCCTATAGAACAGTTTCCACACAGCAAAGTTTGGGGGGGGGGAAATTGAAGCTTAGTCTAAAGCTCACTTATTACAATACTTTCTGGTCTGATTCCCCGTTTTATCACACCCCCAGAAAGAGTCCTACATTTGAAACACGGTTTGGAATGATTTGCACTCTCCTCTCCATAATGCCATGCAGTAAAACGGACGAGAGGTTTACGGTCTGTAATAATACACGGCTGCAGCTGACTGCCCAGCAAACATGTAGATCCAGCCCTCCCCTTCCATAGAAACACACCCTGAAAATACAGAGTTTTATTTTAATTTACCTGGACTGGAGCGCTGCTGGGGACCCGTGAGGTTCAGACTCGATAAGAGAGGCGAGATAATGAAGAATATTCCACTTGTTGCGCTGAGTTTAGACAAACGTGGCGTCACTCTGACGCACCTGTGGTCACTGATGCACGGCCGACTGTGCAGGAACGGGGTGCAAGGGGTGCTGGTTGGTGAACATGACACACGCACACACACTGTTCCAGTCTGTCCTTACCTCACACACTGCTGCAGGTCGGGTCAGACGTTTACACACACATACTACTGCAGGTCCGGTTAGAGGTCCAGTCTGCCCTCAACTCACTCAACATGCGGCGCGAGGCGGTCAGCCGTAAGAAGATTAGCGCGAGGCACCATCTGGCCACCAGTGCGCGAGGGGAGACGCAGCTTCCGGAAACAAAGTCATGCGGTGAGAAACTTGAGCGCGTCGGGAAGTCGAGAAAAGAAAACAAACACGACGCGTGCGTCAACGTGCGGTTATGATTGACGCTGACAGCAAGCCATTAACGCGCGTGCTGCGTAATTACCCCCGCCTGGCGCCTCGCGGGGATGCGCGCTGTTTCTGAGCCCCCCGAGCGCGCGCGAGCTGCGTCAGGGTTCAACAAGTGTCCCTCAGATGAGAGGGAAGCTTAGGGTTGCTAGGCAACCTCGGTCTGATCAAGACACTTGTGTGTCAGACAGTGTGATTATGTTGGTGAGGAATGGCATTCAGTGAGGTTGATTAAAGCGAATTGATTACAATCGGAATGTTCTCATACATGTGTTATGTAACAATGAAATAGTGTGGATATACCAAATCAATAAATGTCTGCAACACCTTGAATCTCACATGGAAGAAATAATCAATGCATGGATTAAGTATTGATTAAATACCTTCTTGATTCAATCCAGGAATATCTGCAGGCCTAATACATACATTTATATCTAGGCAGTTGTATTAAATGTACTAAATTATATTATAGTCAGTTGTACTAAATGTGATGAAACATGCCAAGGACCCCCATCAACAAAACAAATCACTGGACTAAACATCGGTCTAAGAGACACACCAAATACATCCTGAGACCAAACCTTACCTTACTACAACAAACCGGACCCCACTACAACAAACCACATCATACCACAACAAACCACATCATACCACAACAAACCACATCATACCACAACAAACCACATCATACCACAACAAACCACATCATACCACAACATAAAACACCATACATAATAACACATCACACCATAGCCCATCAAAACATAACGCACCAAATCCTACCACAACATACCGTGAGGGTATATTTTAAAACATAATTGAACGTATTCAGTACATATACACATGCATTTTCTAGAATATGTATTAACACACACACACCTACACACACACAAGCACACCATAGTTTAGATTGTATGCTGAAGCACTATGTATTCAAATTGGGTAAACATTTCAGCAGGAAAAAATGTGTCTTATATTTTTCCCTGTCGACAGGTTTTTATGTTATCGCTCTAATCGCGTTTGAACAGCTGCAATTTGCTTTGGTTGAACAAAGGCATTCTAACTAGGTTTTAATTAAGTGTTCCTAATGACCTTAAGGAGATTAGAGGTTTGCCTTCTAATCAATACTAGGCAGAGAGGAGCAGGGGAGGGCAGGCAAGGAGAAGGGAGATGGCACGGTAGGAGGATGGGAGAGGAGAGGGGAGGAGAGGAGGGCAGAGAGGAGAGGAGAGGACAGGGGAGGTGAGGAGAGGAGATGAGGAGAGTAGATGAGGAGAGGAGAGAGGATAAGGGGAGAAGAGAGGAGCAGATAGGAGAGAGGAGAGGAGATGCGGAGAGGGGAGGAGAGAAGAGGAGATGAGGAGAGTAGATGAGGAGAGGAGAGAGAGGACAGAGGATAAGGGCAGAGGAGAGAGGAGAGGAGGGGAGAGAGGAGGAGAGGGGAGAGAGAGGAGATGAGGAGAAGTGGAGAGGAGAGCAGATGAAGACAGGAGAGAGGAGCAGAGAGGAGAGAGGAGAGGAGGAGAGAGGAAAGGAGGAGAAAGGAGCAGAGAGGATAGGACAGCAGATGAGGAGAGTAGATGAGGAGAGGAGAGAGGATAAGGGGAGAAGAGAGGAGCAGATAGGAGAGAGGAGAGGAGATGCGGAGAGGGGAGAAGTTGAGGAGAGACAACGTAGAGAGGTACACATTAGTAAGGGATGGAGGTGGCTGTGATCGGGGTTTGGGATTAGAAAGGAGGAGGAGAAGGAGCAGAGTGAACAGAGTGCAGGGAGAGATTCCAACAGGAGAGAGCAGGGTCTGGATCACAGGGAATAGGAGGGAAGGAAGCTGGTGGATTAGGAAGAGAAGGGGGGGAGAGAGGGAGGTCAACTGAGATGGGGGGAGGTGGTAAGAGGAGGCCAGCAGCCAGAGAGAGAGAGAGAGAGAGAGAGAGAGAGGGAGAGAGAGAGAGAGAGAGAGAGAGAGAGGGAGAGAGAGAGAGGTAGAGGGTAGAGGGAGAGGGAGAGAGAAACAGAGAGAGAGAAACAGAGAGAGAGAAACAGAGAGAGACACACACACACACACACACACACACACACACACACACACACACACACACACAAACACACTGGATGGATTGTGGTGCAGAGAACATGTTAATACAAGGAGCTAAACTCGACAGGATGGTCAAATTATTGTTGAGCTTAACGTATGAAGAATAGCAATGGTTCACAGGTTAGGTCTATAGTTGACTCCAGTTGTTAAAAACTTTTGACTTCAGGATAAACAGGGAAAGACGTTCTGCACGGCAGGGTAAAGACAACATGGTGTCTGCGGCCAGGCTGCCTTTGTGTTCCCGTCTGCGTTCAGCTTCTCGAGGGGGTAATGATGACATCACGTTCCGGCACCGGCCGAGGCGAGAGCATCAAGAGGCTTCCTCAGCCGAGGAGTGTGTCTCTCGTCCTCTCTTCAGAAGACGCCAGCCCCGATTGTTCTGGAGTGTCTGCATAACAAGGAAGCTAGTCACACATTGATTGTGCTAATTTATTCAGCCCGGCACATCCAATTCCCGAGATTGAAACACTATCACACAAACGGGATTAAAACCAGACGCCGATCGCACAATTAATATTGTCTCATTTCCTAAATTACTTATGTATGACTGATATTTGGATAAATTGTGTTTGCTAGTCTAATACCATTATGTGTAATATGGTAAATGTAGGCAGTCAAGAATGCACTCTGTCAGTCTCTAGACCGGCATGAATATGTATGGAGACGTCCTCCTCCACTGATTAGGAGAGATGGAATAAATTGATGGTCTTGCTGTGTTTTTAGGAAAATACGATATTAAGGCACCTATATGGAAATGTGCTAGAACACACACATACACACACGTACACACACGTGCACATGCATGCACATGTGCACACACATACACTCACACACACACACCACATACACACACACACACACAAGCACACACACACACACACACACAGAAACAGACACACACGCACACACACTCACAAACACACACACACACACACACACACATACAAACACACACACACACATTCATCAAGTCCATGTATATTAACACATTTCTTTGCCCACTAATACTACTCCCTCTCTGCCTCTTGCTTTCGTCCTTTGATAAAAACAAAGAGAGCGCGCATGCATGTGCACGAGGGAGTGTGTGTGTGAATGGTAAACGGACGGCGTTTCTATTGCGCTTTTCAGGCTTGTGGCGACTCGAAGCGCCCCTGTGCAGGACAGCGGCCCCCTGCAGGACAGTGGCCCCCTGCAGGACAGCGGCCCCGAGCAGGACAGCGGCCCCCTGCAGGACAGCGGCCCCTGCAGGACAGCGGCCCCCCTGCAGGACAGCGGCCCCCTGCAGGACAGCGGCCCCCTGCAGGACAGCGGCCCCGAGCAGGACAGCGGCCCCCTGCAGGACAGCGGCCCCCCTGCAGGACAGCGGCCCCGAGCAGGACAGCGGCACCGAGCAGGACAGCGGCCCCAAGCAGGACAGCGGCCCCCTGCAGGACAGCGGCCCCCCTTAAGGACAGCGGCCCCGAGCAGGACAGCGGCCCCGAGCAGGACAGCGGCCCCCTGCAGGACAGCGGCCCCGAGCAGGACAGCGGCCCCGAGCAGGACAGCGGCCCCCCTTAAGGACAGCGGCCCCGAGCAGGACAGCGGCCCCCGAGCAGGACAGCGGCCCCCCTTAAGGACAGTGGCCCCCTGCAGGACAGCGGCCCCTGCAGGACAGCGGCCCCGAGCAGGACAGCGGCCCCCCTTAAGGACAGCGGCCCCCTGCAGGACAGCGGCCCCCCTGCAGGACAGCGGCCCCCTGCAGGACAGCGGCCCCGAGCAGGACAGCGGCCCCTGCAGGACAGCGGCCCCGAGCAGGACAGCGGCCCCCTGCAGGACAGCGGCCCCGAGCAGGACAGCGGCCCCCCTTAAGGACAGCGGCCCCCTGCAGGACAGCGGCCCCCCTGCAGGACAGCGGCCCCCTGCAGGACAGCGGCCCCGAGCAGGACAGCGGCCCCTGCAGGACAGCGGCCCCGAGCAGGACAGCGGCCCCCTGCAGGACAGCGGCCCCCTGCAGGACAGCGGCCCCGAGCAGGACAGCGGCCCCCTGCAGGACAGCGCCCCCCCTGCAGGACAGCGGCCCCGAGCAGGACAGCGGCCCCCTGCAGGACAGCACCCCCCCTGCAGGACAGCGGCCCCCTGCAGGACAGCGCCCCCCCTGCAGGACAGCGGCCCCGAGCAGGACAGCGGCCCCCTGCAGGACAGCGCCCCCCCTGCAGGACAGCGGCCATAGGCGGTCTGCATAAGGCCACCAGGGCAGCCGGCTCGGACGCACCGAGGAATCGAAGCAGCAGCGTTCCGGTTGACAGACGTCCCACTCTCTCTCTAGAGATACAACTTCTCTCTACCTCCTCAGCCCAATGCCGTTTGTATTCATGTGTCCATCATAGAGACACAAAAAAGTAAAAATGTGTGATCATCTCCCAGCGCCTCTCCCTTTGCCCTGATGGGTCGCTGGAGATGGAGGGAGCAGTGAGGTGCTCGGTGGGCATTTCTGCAGACCATAGAGCTTCCTCTGAGCTCCCAAAGAGGTCAAAGTCAGTGGAGAAAGACCCGCTCCCTCGTTTACGAACGGTTTCTACTGTTCCCACTAGCAGGGACTGGCCGAGTGTAAGAACAGATAAACAGTTGACGAGCCGGGGAATAAGGCCCTGCTCCTCTCATGTTTCAAACACATCCAGTGATTCACATGATTTGTATGACTTGTATTAGTAAGACTACCAACATACTACTAACAACAACTACTAACATTAACTCAATTAAGGGCTACTGTTCAACATAGGAAATCAAACATGTGCTTATAAAAGGCGGAAATACTTATGAATATAAACTTCTAACCTTGTAAGTTGTTTTCAAACGTCCTCTTCATACCTTCTCCTTGTTTATGCAGCATTCTTTTTTTACATTCATGCGTATTTTAAAAACATGGTCATAATTTACCCTCTTAGGCTCTGAGATAAATACAGCAGGAGAGAGATGTGAAAATAATTTGGCCTTCCCCCTTTCCCTTCCTCAGCCCCTCAAGTCACCCTGTCCTGACTTTCTGTGCTTGTGTGTATGTGTGAGTGTGACAGTGTGTGTGTGTGCAAGCATGTGTCTATGTGTGTGCACTTGTGTGTGCATGTAGGCATGGATGTGGGTGTGTGTTTGTGTGTGTGTGTGTGTGTGTGTGTGTGCGTGCGTGCGTCTGTGTATGTGTGTGTGTGCGTGTGTGTGTGTGTATGCCTGATTGTGTGTGTGTGTGCGTGTGTGTGTGTATGTGTGTGTGTGTGTTTTTGTATGCCTGTGTGTGTGTTTGTGTGTGTGTGTGTTTTTGTATGCCTGTGTGTGTGTGTGTGTGTGTGTGTGTGTGTTTTTGTATGCCTGTGTGCGTGTGTGTGTGTGCGCGTGTGGGTGTGTGTGTGTGTGTTTGTGTATGCCTGTGTGTGTGTG
>NC_136938.1:27418570-27423570 GCF_949987615.1 Pollachius pollachius | reverse complement strand
GAAAAACAGACAATAGTGCCACTGCTTACATTGAGAAATAGCAATTTGGTTTGTTATTACATTTGTCGCCTAGTTATCTCTATGGTATTAGTAATAATTCAGAATAAGTTCCTATACATACATCAGCCTTCTGGTCTAAGACCTGAAAACAATCACGTGAAACTTGTGTCTTGCTGCTGTACAGTCATCGTAATATTGCTTTTTAAAGAGAATAAAAAATATGTTGTGAGGAGAAGGAAAGATGAAACACAATCTCCCTGTTGATTTTTTATCAGTTCGGTTCACTTTTTAAATAATCAGCAACTTTCACTTGAAATGTAGCTAATCGAATTAGGGATAAAAAAAAAAACGAAATTAGGGAAACAAAATCTTTTTAATTTCCATTAGGATTAAAAATCATGCAACATCATTGTAATTGTTTTGTCTTTAATTTAATTCTCTTTAATTGCACTGACAAGAACAATTAAAAGCATCACAAAAATGATAAATTTTGCCATATGGTCTCGTTTACGTCAGACGGGGGAATTAGCAGTGAGAAAGTGACACGTTTACAAAGCTAACTGCTAGTCAAATCAATTCAGGGAGACTGGTGACCACTTGGGTTTCCTTCCATCGCCCAGTGGCTTTGGTTCTGCCAAACAAAAAAAACAAGAAACAAAAAACAGGATAAATACAGACAGAAGGAACCAGCACCTTTCTTCCAAAAGTGTTTCAGATTATAACAAAGTGCAGTAAACGACATGATATGAAACGTCAACATCGTCTTTTTGGACGCTGAGAACAGCTTTTGAGGGTATTATCATGATCTGTGGCATTCTTACAAAAAGAAGTTCAATGTCACAGGAACGGGGGCCTACAGGTAGCCTACAAGCATAAATACAAAGGTTCTCTGCGTCGAAACAGAACAGGTCAATATGTACACAAGAGGTGCACTGATGCAAGGGTCGGAGAGTATCGACTGAACTTGGTCTCGTTCGATTCAAGCGAGGATGGATAAAATAGATTCCTCCCCAAGCAAAGCTACGCTGTTTATTACGTTCTCATCGGGGGGGGGGGGGTTACAATAATATACAATGTCCCTTAGCCCATTCAAATGCTGCCCTTAATTATGCATTTCACACTCCTACCTTCTCCTCTTTAAAGACAATATTGATTTGACCGTTAGGGCAAAGAAATACAAAACACTTAACAAAACAAAAACAGAAGTGCAGAATCATAAGGACACACATTTTATCTTAACAATTTCCCTTTTTGTCTAAATCAGTAAATATGACTTTGTGATGTATGGAAGGCAGTTATGTACAGCAGGTTTGTAAAAATAAATAAAAAGACTCCCCTATTGTTCTGAAATAAGTTCTCCCTCATGTGATCCTTATTCAAGCCTTTATAGTACATGATATTGTTCACTCTAAGAGGCAAATGATCCCTTTTTGAATACTGGTACAGTGTTTCTTGCTTCAGATATTTTATATTAATCTAATAATGCCTAATAAGTTTGGTAAATGGATATTATATTGAGATCCTGTTTGTCTAAGTTGCGAGAATAGCCTTATAAGTCCCTGTCTGCGTCATGGTGTGTCAGACCCTGTCTCTCTGGTCACGAGCTGAGAGAGAGACAGGCCAGTGGAGAGAGATAAGCCTGGAATCAGTGGGGAGAGAGACAGGCCTGAAATCAGAGAGACAGGCCTGGACTCAGTGGGGAGAGAGACAGTCCTGGACTCAGTGGGTAGAGAGAAAGTACTGGACTCAGTGGGTAGAGAGACAGTACTGGACTCAGTGGGGAGAGAGACAGTCCTGGACTCAGTGGGGAGAGAGACAGTACTGGACTCAGTGGGTAGAGAGACAGTACTGGACTCAGTGGGGAGAGAGACAGTACTGGACTCAGTGGGGAGAGAGACAGTCCTGGACTCAGTGGGGAGAGAGACAGGCCTGGACTCAGTGGGGAGAGACAGGCCTGGACTCAGTGGGGAGAGAGACAGGCCTGGACTCAGTGGGGAGAGAGACAGGCCTGGACTCAGTGGGGAGAGAGACAGGCCTGGACTCAGTGGGGAGAGACAGGCCTGGACTCAGTAGGGACTACAGAAGTGTACAACAACAGCATCCAGACAGAAGCATCACAGAGTAACGCATCGGGAAACGCAACAGGAAGAACACAGGTGGGAACATTTGAGCCGAGGCGGGAAAGACTTTGTTTCTCGTTGGGAACCAAAAGCACAGCAAACATGAAACACACAGAGAGGCTCACCTACACGTTTTTTTTCTTCTTTTGTTTTCGTTTAAAATGTCTTAGGTTAGAATTATATTCTGTATTCATTTACAATATACAATGGTAAAGATGGTTGAGAAAATACCCCTTAATGATAAAAATAATGGAAATAATAATTCATAATAATAATGATAGATGTTTGATACAGTTTGATGTGATAGAGTATAACTGGACCTATCGGCAGCACGATTCAACTGACAAATCGCCGTTTCATAAGAGATATAGTCTACACGTTTTGGCATTCTTAATTTGCTTACGACTTTACGTTATAGTATGTTTAACAGAACAGAAAGAATCCAAAACAGAGCTTTGCTTTAACAGGTTACTGGTCCTGCAGTCAGTATTGTATGAGGCCTATTCTATGGGCCTTCCCCAATCCAAAGGCTAAATGTTCTATACCAATGATCAGCATTTGGGGGCCATGTTTGTAGTTTATAAAGCTTCAGTCACCAAACTCAGCTGCTCCCCCTTTGGGATGTGTAGTTTTCCTGCTGGCAACGAAAGAAAACTAAACTTGAACTGCCTATTTATTTTTTTCCAAATGTTACATTTGTAAAAAAAAACAGCCACAAATCAGAGAGTAATATTTGAACCGTGCAAAGCTCCTCCTTTGATGTCGAGTCGTGAGTATTTAACCGCCTATACCTGATACAAAACGGGTTCTGGTCAACGTCTGCTGAGAAAATATGACAAGTGGAAATCTGAGAGCTGATAGTAAACTGCACCAAGGGAAATGTACACTACTTCTCTAATCGAGGACCCCATCCAAAATCAAAAGGCTGTAGTATTGCATTCTTTGTCCATACAACCCCTTCCTTCTCCTTAATTTGTAAAATTCCTATTATTCAGAGTTCCTAAGATAAACACTGTTCTGTAAATATATTATTACTCGTTTTATATATATATATATATAATAATTGCTGAAAAGTTTGTCAAGCTGATAGAAAAAAGGAATTATGTATCGTTGGGTTTAGTTAAAGAAGACTATATTAACAAACCAAAAAAAGCCTGTTGGGTATTATACACCATGGCGATCGTTGTTATTTACATCGTTTGCTTAGCATCGTTGTCCGTCCCTGCTAGGAACAAACGAGGAGTTCCTAAGCGACAGGAGAGATGGTTCAGCCTCACCGAGAAGCCGTCCCCTCTGGTATGAAAGACTGAAGCCTCCCGCTCCACAGAATAAAAAAATAAATGAACCCATAAATAAAAATAGAAACATGGAGAAGCACTTCCAAAGGAACCATGGACAGTCTGGAAGACATGATTGCTAGGAAGAGTCAGGAAAGGGGAGAGCGTGTTTGACGTGGCACATTTCCATCGGAAGCAGCTGGAAGAATTAGACTCCGGAAGAATTAGATTCCGGAAGAATTAGCTTCTGGAATCAGGGCGGGCGAATGGGAAGGGGCTGCTACGATGGACGTTGCTTGCAGAGAGGCTCAAAGCCTGGAATACTTTGCTATGGTTGGACCCTATCTGACGTATAAAGAGCAGCAGTTCTGTTCGTCGCTATGTTGCTAAGCACAAGAAGGGCCGTTTGAGTATGGGCGATGAGTTCTCGGAGTCGGGAACCCATTATTTAACTTATCTAGCGTCTATTTAGTGAATCAAATTCTCAGAGCGGGTTGCGTGTTTGAAACCCTCCAGAGATCTGTGCCCAGCCTGTATCCCAGGCTAAAGGGTGTGTGATAATACTATGGTAGGATGGACACAGGTCATTAAATAACTAACGATGAGGCATAAGAGCAGGAGCTGGAGGTGGGGGAACTGTGTTTGGACGAATCAGTGAGTATTTCCAGTGGACCAGGGAGTGTGAGGAGTCCTAATGGAAACCTTTGTGTTTGCTGGCATCCTCCAGTAGGATAAGGTCCGTCCTTTGGCAGGGCTGTCCTCCTCCTCTCTTCTGCCTGTCCGTCCGTAGCTCGTCAAAAGTCATGTTTCTCAAACGTTCGCATCGTCTCCACCCGCACATTCTTCTGCAATGCCTATAAAACAGTGTGTGTGTGTGTGTGGGGGGGGCAGGGTGACGGAGGAGGAAGGAGGAACCAAGAGGGTGGGGGGGGTTTGCAGTCACTCTTGAAACTACGATAAATAGTTGTCCGTTGCTTCTCTTAAAGTCCTCGTATCGTGTTTTGACAATAATCTCAACTTCACCGTTCTCCGACGCATAAGTGACCATAGTTTGTGTTCAGTGTTTTGTACAGTAAGTAGTTATTCATAAGCAGTCTCTAGACGCCCCCCTCCCCTCGGTGGCGGAGGTCACTGAGGTCCGTCAGAGCCCCCCCCTCCTCTGGGACCGCCATCACGACCCCTCAGTATTCACGTGTTTTTGGGGGAGCACTCGTTCTGAGAGAGGACGCGCAGGAAGCCTCTCTCTGGGGGTCCGGGGTGGGTGGGTGGGTGGGTGGGTGCAGGTTGGGATGGGGGTCTAACGCCTGGTCGTTCATGAGGAGATCTTGAGGTCAGTGAAAGTGGTTGTTTTGTTGATCGTCGGTTTAGGGTCCGCAGCGAGGAGCTCGGAGGTGTTAGGGCCGGGCTCTCTGGTGGCGTCCTCCCCCCCCGGCTCTCCGGCCTCCGCTCAGACCTTGGCCTCCAGCAGCTCCAGGAAGAGTTTGTGCATGGGGACCTTGCCGTCCTGCTTGATGCTGTAGAAGTGCTGCACGGCTTTGGTGGAGGTCTGCCTCAACAGGGGCAGGGTCATGAGCAGCTTGCCGGCCCGGCGCGCGTCCTCCGG
>NC_136938.1:27401070-27403570 GCF_949987615.1 Pollachius pollachius | reverse complement strand
ATGTGTGTGTGTGTGGGTGTGTGTGTGTGGGTGTGTTTGTGTGTGTGTCTGTCTGTGAGAGATACAAATGTTGGGACCAGAATAGGATAAAAATCTATGGATGGATGAGGGATGGAGGAATGACAGACCGATGGATGGATGGATGGACGGTCAGAAGGATGGATGAATGGATGAGGGCTGCCGTTACAGGACGAGAGAGAAAAAGAGAGATTGAGAGATGGATCAGAGAAGGCAGAGTGAGTGAAAGAGTGCGATAATAAAGAGACTATGGAGGAGGAGAGAGAAAGGAAGATAGAGAGAGAGACATAAACAAGGACTAACTAGAGAGAGAGAAGGAGTGAGAGAGAGAGAGGGAGAGGGAGAGAGAGAGAGAGAGAGAGAGAGAGAGAGAGAGAGAGAGAGAGAGAGAGAGAGAGAGAGGCCATTCCATGTCTGTCTGTGAACTTTGAATGAACCGGCAGAAATAATGTGATACCCTGACAAGCCTGTCCCACCTTCCACTAGATTTGCTGTGGGCCGGACATGTGTGTGTGTGCGTGTGTGTGTGTGTGTGTGTGTGTGTGTGCGTGCGTGTGTGTGTGTGTGTGTTTGCGTATGTACATGTGTGCTCCAACAGATAGAATAGGATGATGATGATTTGAAATGGAGTTTGGCCTGTGTGTAATTATGATCATCTATCTTTATGTCCTGCCAGCATATCATATCCTATCATCTATCCCCTCTCTCTCTCTCTCTCTCTCTCTCTCTCTCTCTCTCTCTGTCTCCCTCTGTCTCTCTCCCCCTCCCTCCCATATAAACACCAGCAAATTGAAAGTAGTAAAATCAGGCTGTTTGCTACTGAAGGCTTAGATGGCGATGGGCTAAGATGACGCAAAGATTTATTTGTTACTGCTAATCTGATGGTACATATTGTGTATGTGTGTGTGTGTTTGTGTGTTCCAGCAGCCAGACAGGCGTGCAGGGACCTATGTGTCTGTGTGTGTGTGTGTGTGTGTGTGTGTGTGTGTGTGCGTGCGTGCGGGCGTGTGTGTGTGTTGTTGTGTTGGTTCTTTGATGTAGGTGACAGCCAATTATTTGATGCAGATTAGTGGTTGTGGTCAGAGTGTGTGTGATGGAGGGTTTGATTTGCTAATGTAATCACACTAATAACAGAAAGCAGGATAACAGGCTGGTGCGGAGACAAATGATTCTACATGCTGCTCCACCACATCAGGATCTGCTTGATGTGCTGATTTACTCCCTCCCTCCTTCATGCTGTTATGGATGCTGCTCTACTCTGGGAGTGTGTGTGTCTGGTTCTGCTGTGTGTCTGTGTGTTTGTGGGGGTGTAATCATGTGAATCTGTGTGTGTTTGTCCGTGTGTACGTTTGTGTGTGTGATCGTGTGCGTGTGTGCGTGTGTGGGTGTTGCTTTGGAGCACGACTTATAATAAAAAATGTAATGTGCATTATATTTAATAGTACTTTACAATATTGTTTGGCATTAAAGGTCGTTCTATATTAATATTAATACGCTGCTCTCTAACTGCTACAGTGCGTTGGTTTCCTCAGTGGAACTGGGATGAGACGGACTGGGATGAGGTCTTCATTGTGGGCGATAAACACACACCCCTTAACACACCGCTGACCCGATCGCGTATTAAAACCCCACGCGAAAAAATAGGAAAATACTAAAAATGTCAAAGACAGACTATTAAAAGAGGGGCATAAAATATACAGAATGTGATCAAATGAAATATGAATGGTAAAGAATGAAATAAGAATCTTGTGAATACACAAGAAGCATAATTGGTTCACAAATGAAATGATTTCCTCCCCCAGTCTCGGGGAGATGTGATATCGATTTCAGACCTCCAATATTCCACAGATATGATCTCATTGAGAAATCCTTATTTAAATCAAACATTAGGCTTGGATATCAAATATTCTTCGCCTAATTACATTTGCCTCAATATTTGTTTTCGTCTGCAAACGTCTGCAAATGTTTGTTTGTTTGCTGTGGACGGCGCCAGTGGTGCTTCGGAATAAACTACATCTGCACACACACGCAATATACACAAACACACCACATGCAATATAGAGACACAAACACACCACACGCAATATAGAGACACAAACACACCACATGCAATATAGAGACGCAAACACCACATGCATCGGGAACAGGGAGGAGCAGGGATAGAAATCAAACACGCCTTATACACAGCTCAGGAAAATCAACAGCATTATAACTCTCTGTCACAGACACACACACACATGCGCACACACACACACACACACGCGCCACACACACACACACACACACACACACACACACACACACACACACTACAAAACAGACAACTAGAAATACAATGTGCTAAAGCAATATATCGCATTAATTCAAAATTCTAATCTAATTGTGACACACAATCTAAATGATGATACTACCCAGGTAATATTTATTGAACATTATTCATGGAGGGTGAATCTATTGAGAATGTCTGCAGTATCAGGTAGGT
>NC_136938.1:27395584-27400870 GCF_949987615.1 Pollachius pollachius | reverse complement strand
CACACATACACAACATCCAGTCATGTCTCTCCTTCACTCTGTGTATCTGCAACACACCCCAACTCAATGGAATTCAAACACAGACACACACACACACACACACACACACACACACACACACACACACACACACACACACACACACACAGGGGGGAGGCAGATCAATTGTTACAGTGTTAGTGGACCAGGAAACCTGTAATTCACTTCATTGGCTCCCGAATAAACCCCTGATTGCATACAATCAATGTGATAATGGCCGGAACACATTCAACCCAATCGGTTGTCTGTTCATAATAACAGAGGGAAGGTCAGGGAAAAGTGTGCTTCTGTGTACCTAACTGCGTGGGTATTTGCTTGTTTTTGGTTCATGTGACTGGGAGTAAGTATATGTATGCACACACCGGACCCACTTCTTTTCAATCAGTCCCCCAGCCGCCTTCTGGGCCTGGTACACACACACACACACACACACACACACACACACACACACACACACACACACACACACACAAACTCAGACAGCAAACTGCACAAAACACACTGAGAAGCTATCATTTTGAAGATGTCTTCATTTCATTCAAATCAGTTGAAATGTCAGTGGTTATTTTAAGTGGATATAAGTAGATTTATCATAAATGATAAAAGGCTGCAATGTAACTGTCTGCAATATTGCTTTGTTTGTATGAGTGTATATGTGTGTGTGCCCATGTGTGTGTCTCTCTCTGTGTGTGTGTGTGTGTGTGTGTGTGTGTGTGTGTGTGTGTGTGCGTGTGTGTGTCTCTAAGATGGGGAATCTTGATGATTTAGGTCATTTTCCTCCAGTGTGTTGCTGCCAGGCGCTATCTTTGTCACTGTGTCTCTCTTTCCCTCCCTCTCTCCCTCCCCCTCTCTCTCCTTTCCATCCCTCTATCCCTTCTCTCTCCCTCACTCTCCCTCCCTCTTTCTCTCCTCTCCCTCCCTCCCCCCTCTCTCTCTCCCTTCTCTCTCTCCCTCACTCTCTCTCCCTCTTTCTCTCCTCTCCCTCCCTCCCCCTCTCTCTCCCTCTCTTCCTCCATCCCTCTCTATATATCGTCTACATCAGCCTTGTGTCACACAAGCTGCAAGCATCGCCGTTCTCCGCTCTTGCCTTGGATACATCTCTAACCTGGATGAACAGATCTATCTTCATAAACCGGTTAGTGAACACACGTTCACCATTGGAGGCTTCTCAAAAGAAAAGAAAAAACACAAATAACTTCTCAGTTCTTCGAGCAACATATTCTGTCGCTGAACACATTTCAGCCCAGGGTACAAAACCAATATTTAAAATAAGGTGACGTGTCCGTCTGCGCGGCCAGACACTATGAGGGATTAGGCCCGAGAACACCTCTCAGATAGAACGGAGGAATAACAACAACAAGTGAGAGGGGACAGGCAGTTGCCCACCTCCGGATTAAAAGCACATGCTATTAAGCAGATGGTGAGAGAGGGTTTTAACTCGGGTGAAATATGACAGGGCGTCCGGATGTGACAGGGGGGGGGGGGGAGGGAGACAGAGAGAGATAGACAGAAAGAGAGGTAAAGAGGGAGAGAGAGGGGGAGGAACAGGGAGACAGAGAGAGATAGACAGAGAGGGAGGAATAGGGAGACAGAGAGAGATAGACAGAGAGGGAGGAATAGGGAGACAGAGAGAGATAGACAGAGAGGGAGGAATAGGGAGACAGAGAGAGATAGACTGAAAGAGGGGGAGAGAAGGGGGGAGAGATGGTAAAGGAGAGGGGAGAGGAGAGTAAAAGAGAGGGGAGAGGAGGAGGAGAAGCTGTGAGCCGTAAGAGAAAGATAGTGAGGGATGGAGAGTGAGGGAATAAAGGGGCTTTGCACTAAACCTGAGGTATGGGTGCCTTGATGGGAGGGAGAGGAGATCAGAGGAGGAGGAGAGGCAAGCAAATATGGAGTGGCAAAGCAGCGGCTCTTTAAACAGATCAGATTTGGGGAAATTGGGCTGTCACTACAGGACTGCACTGATTTACACCTATCCATCAGCAGGGGAGAGAGCCACAGAGAGAGGGAGAGAGAGAGAGAGAGAGAGAGAGAGAGAGAGAGAGAGAGAGAGGGGGGGGGGGGGAGGGACAGTAAACATCAGAGAATTGTAATAGAGAACGGTCGTAATGTCACAAGCTATACTGTTGACACTAACTTCCTCATCCACATAATCATGCCCGACCCCCCTCCATCGATCACTCCTCCCTCCATCCCGGTATCTCTCTCTCTTTGGGTCTCTCTTTGGGTCCCTCCAGGTGGGTTGAGCCCAGGGTACGGTAGTCCCCGCTCCCCCTGGCTGGGGTACTCTGCTGCCCCCCCCTCCAGCCGGGCCATCTGTCAGGGAATCTAATTCACATCCAGTGATAATCAGGTTTGCTCTGGAACCCACCGTCTCCCACTGCCTGAGTGGCCTCGGTCTGTCGGTCTGTCGGTCTGTCTTTCTGTCTGACTATGTCCCTCTCTGTCAGTCCTTCTCCGTCAGAGTACAGGGTACTGTTTCAGATGTTCCCCAGTGCCTCTGTTCCATGTGGTCTTCTGCTGATTGAAACGTGCACGTTTCTCTTAGTTTAATGGATGCCTTCGATGGGCTGTTTATCCATCTGTACATTGCAGGTAGCCTAACTGGAAGCATTGTCCCTGTGCTAAAGTTGTCCTGAACCTTTTTTTTTTTGGAAATGATGCGTTGGAAGCAGGAATAAAAGCATAACAACTCTTCCTCTCTCTCTCTCTCTCTCTCTCTCTCTCCCCCTCTGTCTCTCTCTCTCCCTCCCCCCCTCTCTCTCTCTCTCCCCCCCTCTCTCTCTCCCTCCCCCTCTCTCTCTCTCCCTCCCCCCCTCTCTCTCTCCCCCCTCTCTCTCTCTCTCCCCCCCTCTCTCTCTCCCTCCATCACTCTCGTCTGTCTCTGTCTACCTTAGGCAATAATCCTCTTCTATAAATCTGCAATCCAATCAGCGTTGTCCACACACAGACACACACACACACACGCAAATGCACACACACACGCAAGCGCACACACACACACACACAAACACACACACACAAAAAAAACACACACACACACACACACTTTGCTGTAAACTGAGCCGAATGTAATCATAATGATAAAGCAGATTGCCTTAACACACAGATGGGCCTACCAACAGCTGTGTGTGCGTGTCTGTATGTGCATGCATGCATGTGTGTGTGTGTGTTTGTGTTTGTGTGAGTTGGTGTATATGTGTGTATATGTTTCTGTCTTCCTGATATGAATGGCATTCTTATAGTTGAATGGCCTCATTTAAACGAGTAGTAATATTGTTTTAATTCAATAAGGATTGCAGATACAATTCCAGAAAACACTGGAGTAAGGAAATGATCAGAAAGGGCAACTTGAAATTCCAAAATATGTGCAAGACAATATATATCATATTGCACATATATACTGTATATTGCATTACTAAGACAAGAAGTTGTTTGGTGAGCTCAAGCTATGGTAAGATCAATAAAATTGTTAAATTAACAAAATGTATTCCCTGATCTTCAGAGAATTTTAAGCATTATAGACAAGAAATTGAATATTTCTAGGCATAAATTTAAGCTAAATGTTAAGTGTGTGTGTATGTGTGTGTGTGTGTGTGTGTGTGTGTGTGTGTGTGTTTGTTTGTGTGTGTGTGTGTGTGTGTGTGTGTGACATGAATAGAGGTAGGAAATGTGTTTGGTTGATATCTCTGGATATGATTATCACCTACCTTTGAGTGGTTACTCATATGACCGCAGTTCAAACAGGCATGTTTGAACAGATATTATAAAGTGTGAAAAATAAAATTATAAAAGTTTAAAATTATAAAGTAATATATTACATTTTTGGCGCACCCTTCGATGAGTTGGAAACAATTTAAATGAAGCAATTTGTGTCTACTTATAGTTTGACTAACTAGTCCATGGTTAACATACTGCGTTGCATCGTCAGAGCACACACACACACACACACACACACACACACACACACACACAAGCACACACACACACACCCACACACACACACACAAACACACACACATTCACACACATTCACACACACAGGGGTAAGGTAACATGTGTGTTGTTGATTGGCTTAGGTTTCGCGTGAGAATGGCTTTCCAGACCTCTAATTGGCTTGACCTCCCAGACTAACCCTGAATTCCTATTGGACTAAGAATGGAGGTCTGCGTAAAGCGCACCAGCACGGGCATACACACACACACACACACACACACACACACACACACACACACACACACACACACACACACACACAATCACACACACACACACACACACACACACACACACACACACACCTTTTGTCTGAGATTCACAATACAACGGTCAATTCACTAGGATACATTATGTGTTAATATGTTAAACATTAACACAAAAGTGACCAGAATCATACAAATGTTCCTGCTAACTCTCCTTAGCCACCCTGTTTATCTGAGCTTGTGTGGAGACGCTAGCGTTTGGATGTATTAAAAACGTGTAATTAAAAACGAAGCACATTTAAATGGGATAATTGCAGTGTGTGTTCCTGTGTTGAATGTGTGTATGCATTAACAGTCTGAGCCAATGCTTCAATTATTGGTCGTGATATAGCTCGCTGTGATGTTGTTAAGATTCCAATTATGTACCTTCACCTAATTAACCTGATTACAGCACGGCGCTTACCATAATATTAATGTCAAGCACCAGGCATGTACCAAAGCTGTACTTTGTGAAAGAAGTGTGGAGGGCTTATAAGGAGGAGGGGAAACGTGGGGGAAAGAAACGTGCGACGGTTTCAACTATTGACCTGGTTCTCTGTGTTGTAACGTAAAACAAAGGCTTTGTTTATGTCTTGTTTGTACATAGCAAGACACGGCTCCATCTCTCCTGATGCGGAACGCAGATAAACACACAGTTCCTCCCTCGCTCCCTCCCTCCTTCCCTCCCTCCCCTCCCTCCCTCTCCTCCCTCTCCTCCCTCCCTCTCCTCCCTGCTTCCCTCCCTCCCTCTCCTCCCTCCCTCTCCTCCCTCCCTCCCTGTCCTCCCTCCTTCCCTCCCTCCCTCCCTCTCCTCCCTCCTTCCCTCCCTCTCTTACCTCCCTCCCTCCCTCTCCTCCCTCCCTCCCTCCCTCTCTTACCTTGGATTGTAGAGGGCGTGGGCGTCTCTCATGTGGGCTCCCCTCACTCCCCTCCCCTCCTTTCCTCCCCTACCTCCCCCATCCCTCCCCTGTCCCTCCTCTCCCCCCCTACCTTGGGTTATAGAGGG
>NC_136938.1:27383084-27390584 GCF_949987615.1 Pollachius pollachius | reverse complement strand
ATGCGATCTGAAACCCAATATAGCACACACACACACACACAGACACGCACACCCACACCCACAAACACACCCACACCCACAAACACAAACACACACACACACACGGCACCCCTCCATCTAGATCTGCTGTACTGTCGTCAGGTCTGTCCCCTCCCATTAAGAGTGATTGGCAGCATTAGAAACCCAGTGCATGAGAGGTCAACGCATGCAAACAAACACACACACACACACACACACAGACAAACACACACACAAACACACATGTACACACACTCACACACAAACATACTTACATACACACACACACACACACACACACCCACTCTAACAGACACACTTTTATAAAATACACAAATGCATATGCTTGCGTTTGAGCGGCCCACAGAACAAAAAGTACAAAATAATAATGCAAACATTCACGGCAGATGTATAATGACCTTTTCTTTATAAATAATATACTTAAATAATTACATTTAATTCATAATGGAACCCCAATGGCTCAGAAGGTCAGTGATCAAAGTAAATATAACAAGGAGAAAAATATATAAATAAAAACTAATAAAGACTAATGTCCACTTCTCTCTTTACTTTTCAGAACATAATAAAATAAAATGGTCAAAACAGAAAAAAACGAAAGGTATTAATAAGAATTGTGCAACCTAATATATGTATGTATATATATATATATATATATATATATATATATAGGTACAGCGAAACAATCAAATAGGCACAATATTTAAATAAGAAAAGCAATAAAGGATATTAGACCGCCAAAAAAATGTTTTTGCTTCAACTAAGATTGAGCGGTGAAAACTTGAAGTGTGAATCAGAGAGGAACAGAGAAGGCTGGAGAGCGACCAAGAGAGCGCTACGGGAAGGAGCAGAGAGTGAATGAAGAACACATGTCAGTAAACATGTTAATAAAGCTCTCTCCCTCTCTCCCAGAGCCTCACACAGACCGCGCTCTGCCAGCGGTGAGTATCATGGCTAATTGGAGTGTGTGTGGGCGTGTGTTTATGTGTGTGTCACAGCTGGTACGCTCTCTTTCAGTGCTCTTTCAACTGATAAAAGCCAGGATTGACCCATGACTTCTGCATGTGCACGGGAAGGCAAATCACACATGGTGTGGCGCACGCACGCACTCACACACACATGCAAATGCGCACACTGGCACAGAGGCTTGAACACACACACACAAACACACACACATACAAACACACACACACTCCTCTGATGGATTGAACATAAATCTGAGAAATTGACAATCCCATAATCAAGGCAAGTCCAATCTCACTCATATCTCTACGGCTTCTTTTCAAATGTGGGCACCAGTGTGTGTGCAGCTCTGTGGTTCAGTGGAATATATATATGTATGTATATATATATATATATATATATGTATTTATTTTTATATATATATATATATACAAATATATAAAAATATAAAAATGATATCTATATATTATATATATAATATTTATATATATATAAATATTATGTATATATATATATATATATATACATATCTATATATATATATATATATATATATATATATATATATATATATACATATATATATATATATATACATATCTATATATATATATATATATATATAGTGTTGTTAATCATGAGCGTGCGGCTCTGCTCCTAACCCTACCCTAAGCCTTAAGGAGGGTGTTGGATGAAAGCTAAGCCCGATACGATCAGCAAGCCCCCAACCCCTCCCTCCCATTCTCCCTCTCGCTCTCCCCCGTTCTCTCCCCCTCTATCTCCCACTCCCTGCTGTCCGCGTCCATCTTCATGTCCGTCTTGGTAGGCCTTAATTACCGTGGTAATAGTTGAACTAAGCATAAGAAAGTGTTCCTGTTATTTAGTGTTATTTACTATCAATTAACTAACAGACGAGCTCAGAGCCTGCTTAAAAGATAGACGCAATGACTAACACACACACACACACACACACACACACACACACACATGCACACACACACACGTGTGCACGCGCGCGCAGACACCCTACACTCTGAGGCCAGCATGGGGTCACACACATACACCTACACAGATAAACAGGCAATGTGGTCGACTTGAATACTGGCAAACAGATGTGCAGCAACACACACACATGCCGCACACACGCACACACACACACACACACACGGGGCAGACAAATCACTGCAGCACATATTGACATGCTTTGACAGATGAATTAAGTAAATGATTTTATAAGGAGATTAAAAGGATTTTAATTTAAGCAATCTCTCCGGTCCACTCATCCCTCCCTCTTTAGAGATTTTTTTAAACTCCCCTCCCCTCCCTTTCTCCCTCTCTCTCTCTGTCTCTCTCTCTCTCTCTCTCACTCAGTCTCTCTCTCTCTTTCTCTCTCTCTCTGTCTCTCTGTCTCTCTCTCTCTGTCTCTCTCAGTCTCTCTCTCTCTCTCTGTCTCTCTCTCTCTGTCTCTCTCTCTGTCTCTCTCTCTGTCTCTCTCTCTCTCTCTCTCTCTCAGTCTCTCTATCTCTTGGGCTGCTCATTCCTCCTGTAACGGCGTGAGGGCAGAGGAGGGGGGCTCAGCTTAGTGGGTTGAGAGCCGGGCGGAGGGAATGAACAAACCTCAGTGTCCTCAGACAACAGGGTGGAATACCAAAGACAGGTTCCGCTTTAATCAAGAGGAGCCATTCAATGCTGTGAAAACATATATATAGGTTGCCGATTCGTTTGCAAAATTCGGTTCCTCCTAGCACCCAAGTCAATGCTACCTTTTTAAAATCAAAGATTTTTTTTTATTATAAAACATGTTTTTTTATTTGCAATTCAACTCAATTGAAATTAATGATTGTGTTAAATCGATGCAACAATGTAAGATTTTACTCTTATTGGATATTTATGGGATACGAAACTGTGTTCATGGAAAGATGTAGAATAGAAACCAGGGCATACACATACAAACACACACGCATGCACACAAGCACATACACGCACACACAAAATAAATAACAAAAAATAATTACAGATTGTAATTCTGTGCTATCAAGTTCACGCCGAAACTTGATCAATCGCGTGTTAAACTGAAATAGAAAATACATATATAAAAAAAAAAAAAAAAATACACGATTAAAATGTTTTTTAAATTCAACTCAATCTCTGCCCAATTATGTTGGCATCGGAATTGCACAGGTGCGTCGACGAAATTAACGGAACATATTAAGGTTTATAAAACCGAATAAAAGACTGTTCTCATCCTTCTCATCCGCTTTCGCTTTTCCTGAAATGGCCTAAAAAACAAAGAGGTTCTAACGACGGCGGCCACCTTCCCCGCAACCGACCGGCAAGTGATGCACATCCCAGACGTTTAAATCATGACCGATGATAAACGCAAGACAAATATATACCCTAATGATATGCAAATGGTATGTATGAGCCCACATGAGGGGAATGCAATTATGTTAATACCCCCAGCTCCGCTTGCTGTTGTTGTTGTTATTATTATTATGATTATGATCATCATCATCCTTAATATTTTAATTAGTGTATGGAGGCTCAGCCTGGAAGTGCAGAGGAATGGATGTTGGAGCGGAGGAGAGGGGAGGAGGAGGAGAGGGGAGCAGGAGGAGAGGGGAGATCTGTGAGGGGCTGGACAGGCGGACAGCGGAGGAGAGAGGAGCAGGAGGAGAGAGGAACAGGAGGAGAGAGGAGGTCTGTGAGGCGCTGGACGGGCGGACAGCGGAGAGCGGTCCGAGGGAATCACACACACACACTCAACCCTGAGCCCACTGCCCTGAACTCACTCCCAGTTCACAGAGCGTAATCTGACCGTTTTTCTCACGTGCACACGCACAAAAACACCATCGTAGACGAACCTGTGAGACAGACGGCGTCTTAACGGACGCACCGATTACCAAGAATTTATTGAAGCATCTCAGGGAAAAGAAAACGGTTTAAAATAAGAGATTTGAAAGAAGACTGTTTTTCAAATGTTCCATTTCTATAACACGTTTAATCGTTAGGACATCGTAACGATGTCACGGCGCACGTACATGCATTTTGATTCAAATGAGGATCGTCATTAAAAAATAGAATACTTTTTTCTGTCGTCAAAAAAATGAAATTCTTCCTGATTCAAAGTGTGTTTGTCTGTTTGGGACGGAGATTACGGTGGATGGAGGAGAGTGTTCACACACACACACACACACACACCCATACAGGC
This sequence comes from Pollachius pollachius, assembly GCF_949987615.1. NCBI lineage: Eukaryota > Metazoa > Chordata > Actinopteri > Gadiformes > Gadidae > Pollachius > Pollachius pollachius. The sequence goes on along the minus strand of NC_136938.1, from coordinate 27,386,374 downwards.
AGAGAGAGGGAGGAAGACCCCTGAACCACCTATCCATGATTATCACGGGGAGGAGCACGCAAACACACACACACGCCTTACGTGCACACTCACGACACAAACGAAGAAATTCCTCCACGTAGTTCAGATATTTAAAATAAGGGATCTGAATTGTTTCTTAAAAAGAGATTCATCAAATCGAGAGAGAAATCAAATCACAGAATTGTTAAGTAAGCCCTTTGGTCAGCATTGGTTGGGTTAAGACTCACTGACTTTACGTTATATTTTCTCACAGGAAGAGGATTTATATTTCAGATACCTCGTATTTCCTCCAAACTCAATGCACTTCAGGATATATTTACAGGTCTGATTTATTTGACCAAAACGGCATATCAAATCGAAGGAGAAACATATATACGTATGTGGCAATCCTCATTCTGATGCTGTTCTTATTCTTAGCCATGAAATAATTTACAGGGAAATCAGAGATGTAAAAAGACAACAGGCTCCATCGAGGACATAAACCTTGGATTGAGTTATTTCACCACGTTTTGGTCGAGACATCCTCTGACCTGCAGCAGGATATCTGCCTGAGATTTATTGTAGAAGCATGCAAACAAAAATGTTTGTGTGTGTGCGTGCATGCCTGTCGGGTCTGCCAGTCCCGGTTGTGTATTTACACAAAACAAAACTTACACAAAACACCAATGCTGTCATGTGCAACCAAACACTTGCCAAACACATACACACACACACACACACACACACACACACACACACACACACACACACACACACAAACACACACACTCTCCTGGCCCGCTCCAGCAAGCAGTTCATCTGCATTTTCAACGCCCGCGTTACACCCGGCAAAAGAGCAAAGTACCCGCGAAAGGAGCAGCTCCGTGTGTGTGTGTGTCCGTGCGTGTGTGCGTCTCTAATTCCTGCACGGGGCCACACGCTGAGTTGTCCGTCTGAAATTCTACCTCCTCTGGCATTTAACAGCTCTCCTCCTCCCCCCCTCCCTGTCCTCTCCTCTCCTCTCTTCTCCTCTCTTCTCCTCTCTTCTCCTCTCTTCTCTTCTCTTCTCCTCTCCTCCCCTCTCCTCTCTTCTCCTTTCCTCTCCTCTTCTCTTCGTCCCGGCCGCTCCGCTTCCCCTAAGTCCCGTAACCCGGCTGCACAGTTACCCTGCGCATTCTCTGCTTGGACGGACAGGTACACTGGCACGCACGCACATGAACACACACACAGGGACGCACGCACATAAACGCACACACACACAGGGACGCACACAGATGCACCTGGCCTGAAGACCGTCCTCAGAAATGTCAGAAGAAATGTGATTCACACACTTGAGTAGAAAGTGGATGACAATGGTGTGTTTAGGAATGTATCTGTGTATGCATGTGGGTGTGTGTGTGTGTGTGTCTGTGTGTGTGTGTGTCTGTGCGCACACACGTAAATGTACATTTTTTGTGTGCGCATGCATGTCTTTGTCAGTGTGCATGTTCACCCACTTAGTTAGGTAGATGTTAATCATTTAAATGTTAGATCAAAGCGAGTGTCTGTCAATATAGGCTACTGCAGTGATATGTTTGTACAAACAGAAATACTCTCACACACACACACACACACACACACACACACACGCACTCACAATCACAAAATGTGAGTCGGTCCTACCTGACAACAGAAACAACCTTGACATTGTATCAGCCACCTCTGCTGCATACCGGCACACACAAAATAACCCCACAAACACACACGCACACACACGCACAATCACGCGGCGCAAGTCCATGAAAATGACAGGAGGTGACAAACACACAAGAAGGAGAAAAAGGTAAAATTTACCTACTCTTGTTCAGAGTGCATTAAAAAACACTCAGACAGCGGGAGTCCTACCAAATCCATCGGCGATACCAGCACATCATCACAAAAAAGAAAAACTCCGGCAAATCTTTCTTAGGCGACAATTAAAAAAAAAAAGAAGAAAATCAAAGTTTTTGTATCTCTCCTGTCTCTCTGCTGCTCTCTTCTCTTCCCTGTCGCCGTCCTGTGACTCTGCTGTCCTGCCTTCCTTCCTTCCGCTAGGACGGAGCAACACAATTACCCGGCTCTGCGAAGCCTGCTCTGATCGCCGCTGTTAGCCGCGCGCGTGTGTGAGGAGCGGGAGTGTGTGTGTGTGTGTGTGTTCTGGAGCCAGCGAGAGAGTGGGGGGCAAGAGACGCACACACGGCCGGCCAGCCAGGCAGTTGGGACGGAGAGCTGTGCCGCTGTCCTAATCAACGACTTAAAGCCCCCATAGCGGCTCATGAATATTAAGCAGGGCTTTTGCATAGGCAGTGCCCCCTCGGTCCCCGGCTGCGAGGGGATTGGTGCGCGGGTGACCAATGGCAGCCGAGGGGCGGAGAGAAGGGGCAGGGATAGAGAGTGAGGCAGGGCGAGCGAGGGAGAAGGGCTGAGATAGAGAACGAGCAGGTGGAGAAGGAGGGATCAGACAAAGAGAGAGAGAGAGAGAGAGAGAGAGAGAGAGCGCGCACACAGGCCGTTTAGAGATGGACAACTGTTATAGGAAGAAGAGAAATAGGCAAATGTTTAAGCCATAGAAATGGGACTCTTTCTCTTTCTCCACCCTCCTTCTTTTAGGCTCTCGTTTCTCTTTGTATTTCTCCTTACTGTCCCAGGCCTTCTTGTTGCGATAACATTAGGATTATTTCAATCGTGACCCGACCGTCAGAATGTAGAAATATTATACACTTCAACGTGAGATTTGCAACTTTGTGAGAAGATGCAAAAATACTGATAAAAAACACAAACAAGTGACAGTCCAAACAAACCCTCTACCTTCAACACAAACCTGCTTATGCATGCACACACACACACACACACACACACACACCTTACTCACACAGACACATGCACACACACCATACTCACAGACACAGACACACACACCCACACCTACCACACACACGGACCACACACGCGGACCACAGACACACACACATAAACACACACCAACCACACACACACACACACACACACACACACACACACACACACACACACACACACACACACACACGTGAGCCAGCCCAGCGGAGGCCTCCCAGCTCAGCAGTAAGGGGGGGGGGGGGGACAAATCCTTGTCCTTTGTTGTGAAAAAATTGGGAATGATTGGAACAAGTTGTTTTTCCCTGGCGCTGCTCCCTCCCTTCCTCCCTGATATTCCCAGTATTCCCAACACCTGGGAATGGTTATGCCCACTTGTCCACACGCCTCCACACCTCCCCTACACCGTCTCTGTG
>NC_136938.1:27378084-27380584 GCF_949987615.1 Pollachius pollachius | reverse complement strand
GTTTACAGTGACCCCTCTAGGGTCACAGTACTCTCTCTCTCTTTCACCGCAAACTGCCACACTCGCTCGCTCAGTTAAAGAGCTTCGGGGGAACACAGTGTGTGTTTGTGTGTGTGTGTGTGTGTTACTGTTTGTGTTACTGTGTCTGTGTTTGTTCATGTCTGTGTGTATGTGTGTTTGTTCATGTGTGTGTGTGTGCGTGTGCGAGAGAGATTGTGTGTTGAGTGACAGAGTGAGAGCACGAGAGAGAGAGCGAGAGAGAGAAAGAAAAGTGAGCGAGCGACATAGGCAGAGAAAATAGATAAGATTAATACCTATCAAATATATGGAAATATTATAACAGACAAAATTATAACTGCCAAACAATGTGGATGCAGAAAGAGAGAGTGTTACTGTGTGTGTATGTGTGTGTGTGTGTGTGTTTGTGCATGTGTATGTGCATGTGTGTGTGTGCTATATGCGTGTGTGTGTGCTATGTGTGTGTGTGTGTGTGTGTTTTGACCCTGTCGTGGCAGACTGTTGACATCTGTAGAAGAATTATCTGTCACAGGTCTCCCTGACATCAATCACACTCAACAGGCCACAGCAAGTTCAGCCAGGGCAGAGAGGCTGTACGGGCAGCGTGTGTGTGTCCGTGTGTGTGTGTGTTTGTGTCTTTCTATGAGTGTTTGCGTTTGTGCAAGTGTCTTTGTCAAAAAAGTGTAATAAATTCAAGTGGTGGTTAACTAAGGAGCTGACCTTAAACCACTTGGACACACCCAAAAACACACGCTCCCGGACGCACAGACACACACACTCACACACAAACACACGCACACACACACATACACAAATGACCCCAAACAGTTAAATATGCAGTGTAAAATACAAAATGTATTAGCCACCAAAATACCAAGATTAAAAAAATTATCTTACCAAGATAAAACCCAAAAGATCATCAAGCAGAGTAGCTTTATGTTTGAGGTAAGAAGGAAGGCAGTGTGAGGGTATGCGCTGTGGCGAGGGAGCAATTCGGTGTAATTCACTACTGACCAACAGAGGGAGCTCTGGCCTCTGGTCAGTTTTCAGCCAACCACCAATTGAAGTGGAATTCCTGCCAGCGAGTCTGTTATGTCAGTCATTAATTCTCCACACCTTGCAGTATGGCATTGATATTTGTATAGAACACTGATAAAAACCAGTCCGATTACAAGACATAAACAAAACGATGACCTATGATGGCAAAAGTGTTAATCTTTTGTCCTCAGAGTGCAACACTTTCAAATGGTCCTCTCTTCCTGTTCTCTCCCTCTTTAATCTCATTCTCTATGGTTGTCCTGCACAACAGACAAACACACGCACATACACACACACACGCACAACCACGCACACAGGCTACACACACATACACAGCAGCACACGCACACACACTAACACACACACACACCACACACACACATACACACACACACACACACACACACACACACACACACACACACACACACACACACACACACACACACACACACACACACACACCCGGGCCAGCAGGGCTGATGGACAGGGGGGCTAAGTCGTCTGATAGCTCTATCAGCAGGTACAACACAATGTGGAAGGGGCCAATTTGACTACAGACCCCCTGCCTGGCCCTGGAACCAAGTCCCCGAGGAACCAGACAAAGACATGAGGGGGGGAGAGACACAGAGGGAGAGACAGAGGGGGAGGGAGGGGAGGATGAGGGAGAGACAGAGGGGGAGGGAGGGGAGAGGGCAGGGAGAAGGAGAAAGAGAGAACTAGAGAGTAGAGAGAGGTAGAGGAAGAGAGAGAGACAGAGAGGAGGTAGAGGAAGAGAGAGAGACAGAGGAATAGACAGTAGAGAGAGGGAGAGGAAGAGACAGAGAGAGAGGAATAGAGAGTAGAGAGAGGGAGAGGCAGAGGAAGAGACAGAGAGAGAGGAATAGAGAGTAGAGAAAGGGAGAGGAAGAGACAGAGAGAGAGGAATAGAGAGTAGAGAGAGGGAGAGGAAGAGAGAGAGAGAGGAATAGAGAGTAGAGAGAGGGAGAGGAAGAGAGAGAGAGAGAGAGAGGAATAGAGAGTAGAGAGAGGGAGAGGAAGAGACACAGAGCGAGGAATAGAGAGTAGAGCGAGGGAGAGGAAGAGACAGAGAGAGGAATAGAGAGTAGAGAGAGGGAGAGGAAGAGACAGAGAGAGAGGAATAGAGAGTAGAGAGAGGGAGAGGAAGAGGAAGAGACAGAGAGAGGAATAGAGAGTAGAGAGAGGAAGAGACAGAGACAGAGAGAGAGAGGGATAGAGAGTAGAGAGAGGTAGAGGAAGAGACATAGAGAGGAATAGAGAGTAGAGAGAGGGAGAGGAAGAGGAAGAGACAGAGAGAGAGGAATAGAGAGTAGAGAGAGGTAGAGGAAGAGACAGAGAGAGAGGAATAGAGAGTAGAGAGAGGGAGAGGAAGAGAGAGAGGAATAGAGAGTAGAGAGAGGGAGAGGAAGAGACAGAGAGAGAG
>NC_136938.1:27370584-27373084 GCF_949987615.1 Pollachius pollachius | reverse complement strand
TGTGTGTGTGAGGCTGACTGAGCTGCCAGTCTGTGTTAGCCCTTGCTGAACTTCCATTAACCAGAGACAGCAGTTTCCTTAACCCGACACCACACTGACAGCAAGACAACACAGAGACAACACACACACACACACACACACACACACACACACACACACACACACATCTACAAGCATAGCATGACAAAAGTGCACACGTCTGGCTCGTACCGCTATATACAATGTTTTTGTCATGAAGAACGCATCATGCACTTGGCTATATTAAAAGTGACTATAAATGTGCATCAATTAAAGATGGAGAAAGAAAGAGATGAAGAGAGAGAGAGAAACAGCGAGAGAGAGTGAGAGAGGACTACAGAGGGAGAGTAAGAGAGAGTAAGAGAGGGTGAGAGAGAGAGAGGGAGGGAGAGAGTGATAGAGAGATGAGGAGGTGAGCGTGACAGGACAGCTGCTCCCCCCTGGCCTGTCTAACAAGGAGAGGGAGAGAGAGAGAGAGAGAGAGAGAGAGAGAGAGAGAGAGAGAGAGAGAGAGAGAGAGAAAGAGAGAGAGAAAAGGTAAAGATAGGTAGAGAGAGGGAGAGAGAGAGAGAGAGAGAGAAAAGGTAAAGCTAGGTAGAGAGAGCTACAAGGAGACGAGAGGAGAGAAGGCAGAGAGAGGGAGAGAGAGAGAAAGAGCGAGAGAGAGAGAGAAACCCATGTATACAGGGGTCGAGGGCGAAGAGGGAGAAGGGTGGGGATGGAGAGGTGGAGGAATGGAGAGATGGAGGGAGGTCTGGTTAACAAGGTGCTCAGCACGACGAGCCCTGGGGAGTCTACGCCCCCGTACCCTGCGAGATTAGACACTTCTCTCGCCCGCCTCACTCTGTTGTCGCTACACGGGTGAAACACGCCACCATCACACGGAGACACGCGGGGAACCCGCGGCGTGTCAGGCGCCGTCTCTCTCTCTCTCTCTCTCTCCTCCATCTCCCGCTCCATCTCTCCCCTGGCATTGATACATCTCTCACACCATTCGATCTTTCTGAGACCCCCACCTCCCCTTCTTTGTTCATAACCCTATCACACCTATGGCCCATCTCTCTCTCTCTCTGTATCTCTCTCTCTCTCTTTCTCTCGGTTCATCTCTCCGTCTCTCTGTCTCTCTCTCCTCGCTCTCTCTCTCTCTCTCCCTCTCTCTCTCTCTCGCTCTCTCTCTCTCTCTCCCTCTCTCTCTCTCTCTCTCTCTCTCTCCCTAGCAGTCAAACACCTCTCTCCCACCTGAGCATGTCAATGTGTCAGGACAAATGGCCGAGCCTCACATCTCTCTCTCCCTCTTTCTCTCCGCTCGCTACTCAACCAGAAAGAGAAAAGAAGGCGGGGGGGGGGGATGTTAAAGAAGAGAAGTGATTGATAATGTGAGAGGGAGAAAAGAGAAAGAGGAGAGAGAGCGAGCGAGCGAAGAGGAGGAGGTCTGCTGAGCTCCAGCAGGAGCAGAGAGGGATTCTGAATGATGCTGAGCGGAGGAATCAGAGAGGAAAAGAGTCCGATCAACAGATACGAGGCAAAACGGTGGCTTGAAGAAATAATCAAGAGGGAAAATCAATAAATATATTTACTTCCTTTTCCCCCCGGTTTTTCGCACGACTCCTATAAATAGACTCATTGCCCTCCAACCATATTTATATTGATTCACTTGTTTGGTTTATTTCCCCCTTTTTTGCTAATTGTGGCAAAAGTATGATTTCCTCATGAACAGTGAAACCCGGAGCTGAGGTCGGCTTGATGAAGACACTGTGAAGAACAAAGTGGTGACTTTGGAACTCTTCCCTACTGTTAGTGTTCCTTTTCAGGCGAATGAAGGCATCACACACACGCACTAGATTAAAGAGGCCGACGCATTGTGAGAGGAATCGTGCATGTGTGTATGTGTGTGTGTGTGTGTATTTGTATTTGTGTGTATGTGATGAGGAAGATGCTGTGCAGCATATCATTCTCTCTGAAATGACGAATCTTGGGTCAGACTTCTCACATGACCGTGCACACGTTTCCACACACACACACCCAAACCCACACTCAAATACACGTTTGTACGCACATGCACAGACATGTGGACACACAACACACACACAGATACACGTTTGCACGTGTATGCACACACACACACACACACACACACACAAACACACGCACTCAGATTCACGTTTGCACGCACATGCACAAACACACACACACACACGCACACACAGATACACGTTCACACGCAAACACACGTGCACACACACACACACACACACTCACACACACACACACAATCACACACAAACACACCCTACAGCGCTGACAGAGATCGGAGAAATGGACAGAAAAATAATAGAATCTTCATCCCAGTAATCCATATTCATTCTCCCCAACTCTCATCTCCCTCCATCCATCTCTCCCCGGATCTCTCATTCCTTCATTCCCCCCCCCCCCCCCCCCCCACATGCCATGCTCCTCCGTATCTCACATTCAAATGAGTTGT
>NC_136938.1:27367720-27370384 GCF_949987615.1 Pollachius pollachius | reverse complement strand
TTTGCAGAACACCTGGTTGTTTGTGTGGAGGTGTGTGTTCACAGGCACATCTGTGTGTGTACTTGTGAGTGAATTTGTGTCCGAGTGTGTTACAGAGTGTGTGTGTATGTGTGTGTGTGTGTGTGTGTGTGTGTGTGTGTGTGTGTGTGTGTGTGTGTGTGTGTGTGCGTGTGTAGGTGGTGGTGGTTGAAGTATCTCTGAACCCCAAAGCAAACCATGGGGTCAGGCCTATCCCAGCCCCTTGATATCTGACCTGGAGACCCCATTGCCCCACATAAATCTACTGAGACGCGATCTTCACCGTAGCGTTTGTTTATGTGTGTTTGTATGTGTGTTTGTTCGTGTGTGTGTGTGTGTGTGTGTGTGTGTATGTGTGTGTGTGTGTTATTCTTTGTGTGTGCAAGCAGAACTAAAAGACAGCAAAATATTAGTGTTATGATCAACTTCAAATTACATAACAATATATATTTTTATATCAGTACTCAGTACAGTGTCAATACCTTTTGCCTTTTTGGATGGGATTAAGCAGTATATTCTGTTTCTTGTCGTACATCTTATTTTTATTATTCACTGCAGTTTCATATAAACATACTGCGACAGCACTGAACTAAAAATGAGACATCTTTTGCATTCTAAAGTTATAATGTAGTTGAGTCCGATTTCTCTATTGATAGTTCTGTGGCTCCAAAACAGGACGGCCACCAGGCCAACGAGGCCCGTTCCTGGGGCTGAGGTGAAGGGCAGACATCCCGGGCTGAGCTGGGGGCTGCTATCTTAATGTAGTAGCAGAGCAGAGTAAACAGGCCTTTACCGTGTGTGCTTCTTAATGGGACGAATGCCAGGGCATATCAGCAGACCTACGCTCCTGCGCTCCACACAGTCAACACCGTGTCAGACCCCGGGGTGACATTGAACACACACATGTACTCATGCACACACACACACATTAACACGCACAAAGACACACACACAAGCGCGTGTGCACAAACAGACATGCACTCACATGCACACACCCCATATGAACACACGCACACACACACACACACACACATCCGTGCACTCACACACACACACACACACAGACACACAAACCGGCACTCACAGGCATACATACAAAACGACACTCACACACCACACACACACACACACACACACATCCGTGCACTCACACACACACACACACAAACAGGCACTCACATGCACACACACAATACGGCACTCACACACACACACACACACACTCACACACACACACACACACACACACACACGCATACACACACACACACAAGTCTGTGCACCCACAAACACGCGCCTGCACATGCATAGCAGCCTCCCAACTGATCCCAGATCCAGCAGAGCTCCTGTGTTCCAGCAGAACTTCAGGGGGGAGACGGCACAGAGCCTAGGCTGGAACCAAGACCAGGGGCAGGGAGGAGACACGCCTTCTGTATATCTGTTACTACGATAAACTAGAGAAGAAAACTCCTCAGTGCAAGAGGACGGAGCTTTCAGGAGGGAATTTATTGGTAAATGGTATATTCACTACATTTATACCACGCTTTTCTAACCAGGGGCCACTCAAAGCGCCTTGCAGCATTGCCTTGCATTCACCCGTTCATGCACACATTCACACACCGACGGCGGAGACGACCACGCAAGGCAACAGCCAGCTCGTCAGGAGCAGTCAGGGTGAGGTGCCTTGCTCAGGGACACCTCGACACTCAGCTACGAGGAGCCGGGGATCGAAACTAGCAACCTTCTGGTTCCCAGCCATCCCGTTCTACCCCTGAGCGACATGCTGCCAATGCATGTTCCTACAGTGGCCAATCTTCACGGTGTTTGAGGAAGTCAAATTTGGTTGTGTTTACAATATTAACAAAAACCTTCAGCATGACTTCAGGCAGCCAATCACATATGTGAGTACTTGAATAAATGTGTTGTGTGAGTGAATTACTCACAGGTCCATTATTCATTCAGGATTTACTTCCCTAAAGATAGTTTTACATAACATACTATGCATTTTGTAATTGTCGGCCGACTGTATTAGCCAACCTGTGTCCCTGCCTCCCCCCTTCCCCCACATCGCTTCTATCTCCTCCCCCCTTCATCGTGAGTTGCCTCCATCTCTCCCCTGCTCTGTCTTCCCTCTCCAAATGCCCTCATCCCTCACTCCTTCCCTTGGAACTCCACAACGCCCTTCTCCTCTCACTCTCTCTCTCCCTCTCACTCTCTCTCTCTCTCTATCTCTCTCTCTCTCTCTATCTCTCTCTCTCTCGCTCCCTCTCTCTCGCCCTCCCTCTATGCCCCTTGCTCCACCCAAACTCTTACCTCTCTCCCTCCTCCAAAATGCTACCATTCTCTGTCTCTCTCTCAAAACCTCTCTCTCTCCTCCTCTCACCTCTTCCCCCCTCCCTCCCTCCCGCGCTCTCCCCATCTATCCTCCCCTCTCTCTCTCTCTCACTCCCCTCCCCCCCTCCCCTTTCTCTCTCTCTCTCCCCTCCCCCTCCCCCCCCCCCTCCTCTCTCTCTCTCTCTCTCCCCTCCCCCTCCCCTCTCTCTCTCTCTCCCCTCCCCCTCCCCCCTCCTCTCTCTCTCTCTCTCTCCCCTCCCCCCCCTCCCCCCCCCCTCTCTCTCTCTCTCTCTCTCTCTCTCTCTCTCTCTC
>NC_136938.1:27360220-27365220 GCF_949987615.1 Pollachius pollachius | reverse complement strand
GCAGCAGCAGCAGGTGAATGGATGAATGAGTGGCAGGATGATGCAGGGTTAGCGATTAACAGATGAGGAAGAGCTATGAAGGGTTGGGGTTATGCTGAATTAAAGAGAAGTGTGTTGGGAGATCTGGAGGTAAGATGTTCGTTGATGTAGAAACATTGGACACACGTTAACTAGGCTACGTGGTATGGGTTGAAAGCGAAGGGATATCCTTCAGAAAATGGGGAACCTCCACAGAGAACACCTCCTTGTCTAGGAGAAGTACATCAGTATTCCACACGTACGAATGCCCATCATGCAAGAGACAAGGCTGCATTGTGAGTCACTCCCACAGCCCCGTGTGCCACAGAAGGACTGGTAGGGCTACTGGTTCAACCCAACGCATGTCTCTGACACATTCAAGGACATTTCAAGCAAGGTAATCTGCGAGCAGCGCTGACTTCTCAAGCTATGAGATAAGCATGCAAATGTCCTGCGCAACAAAATGCGATGGTGACGTATTCTGGATGATTGCGTGTTTTAATATAAACATGTGTGTCTGACTGTGTATGTGTTTGTGTGTAGTTGTGTGTGTGTGTATGTGTGTGTGTTTGAGATTGTGTGTGTGTGTGTGTGTTTGTGTGTGTTTGTGTGTGTGTGTGTATGTGTGTCCATGTCTGTGAATAATTAATGGGTGCATTGTACAACCACAAAGATAGCGTATGTGTGGTTTTAACTACGTCCTTCTGATTATGAGGCAGCGGTACGAAGCACTGCCCTTTATAGGCCCTGATAACAAGTCCAATCAGCACGGTATTCACGTGGTGAACACAAACACACACACAAGTGTATGCGTGCATGTGTGCATGCCTGCTTGTGTGTGTGTGTGTGTGCATGTGTATGTGCGTGCGTGTGTGGGTGTGTGCGTGAGTGCATGCTTGAGTCTGTGTGTGTGTGTGTGTGTGTGTGTGTGTGTGTGTGTGCTTGTGTCTGTGTGTGTGTGTAGGTGGTTGACCACCCCAGAGCAGCTCCTCCATTGCTCTGAGCTTTATGCTTCAGGCCTAATGCTCAGGGCGTAGCGCAAGGACCTCAATTACATACAATGGCTCGTAGCAACCGTTAGCTGGAACTGTCACCTACTCGGCACACACACACACACACACATGCACACACATGCACACACACACACACACACACACACACACACACACACACACACATACAAACGCATTCTAAAATATGAATATGGCACTTTCTAAATCGCCTACCTTGGAATGACCTGATCATCCCGTGTGTGCGTGTCTGTGTGCGTGTGCACGTGTGCGTCCTGTGTGTGAGTGTCTTGGTGCGTGCGCGCGCGTGCGTTTGTGACCTCATTTCCATAGAGGTATGTGGAAGTGCATTCAATCTCCTGCTCTAGCAAAGACACGGCGGCTAATACAGACGCACAGAGGACTTGGCCCCAATGACACAGATATTCATGACGTTAGCGGCGTCCTGGTGGCTCCCGGCCGCGCCACACAGCGCCTTGTGTTTTAGTGACATTGTGCGGATTAACAACACATTCCCATCCCTGACTCTCCCCCTCCCCGTCTTACCTTTCTCTCGTGGATCCATCATTCAGTTTATAAATGTGCAGAAGAAGCCAAATAAGAAGTCATCCCACACTGTTTGAGAGAGAGTTCAGGTCTGTGTGTGTTGCGTGGTTCACGCAGTGAAAAAACATTGAGGAGCGTCAAAGCACCTTATTTGTTGACGTGAGATGTTCTACACACGCAAACAAGAACGCACACAGACGCACAAACATGGACACACACACGCACCCGTCACAGAATGCACAAACCCACATGCACGTCGCTGTCAGCACATCTTCCTGCTTTTTCTCTCTCTATACCATACTTACTCTTTCTCTGCTATGGTTTAACTCTCTCTCTCTCTCGCTCCTTCTCTCTCTCTCTCTCCCTCTCTCCCTCTCTCTCTTCATCATTCCTCACAACCATTAAAGAAACCCAGTTAAAAGTGTCTGAGAAGAAAGACTGCAACACACACCTACTCACACCCAAAGAAACACACACACACACACACACACACACACACACGCACACACACACACACGCACAGGCACACCACTCGGCGCATTAATCAACCCCTGCAGTCCCCCCTCAGTTCAGCTTTTTAAACTAATTCCCTTCGTCAAGTCCAGCCACAGCAGAGCTAAAGAGCCAGGCAGCCAGGCAGTCATCGAAACAGCCAGTGAGGCAGGCAGGCGGACAGGCAGCCAGTCAAGTGACAGTCAGTCAGTCAGGCGGGGAGGTAGTTAGAGGAGGGACATGTTGCCAAAGAGAGGTACTTCTCAAACAGGTTATGTCATAGAATAGGATATTTAAACGAAATGAAAAAAAATCATCCAAACAACTATCAATCCAATCTTAGAAAACTCACTGTGGACTGAATAATGAATAATCTTTATAATAATAATAATATAAAACCGAAAGAGGTGAACGGAAGAGAGGAAACAGGCAGAGTACAACAGCGTATGACTTTATTCATATGTGCAGGTTAAGAGAGCGGTAACACGATATTCTAAATGTACCTCATTGTAACATGTGATTACTACATGTATTACTGGTGCGGAAAACGGTCCAGGTAGTTACTGTAATAATAAGGAAAACGTCTAAAGAATTGCAAATGAGAACGGAATGAGTGGGGGAAAAGTAGTTAAAATCACCAGGCCAAAGGCACTTGTACATACAGTAATCACGGTATTGATCAAGCAGACTTCTCTCATTGGATTAACCATTCCCTATTGGTTATCAATACTCTGGGCACTTACGCCGGTGAGAGGTGACTGGACAGCGGAGGTCCTGTTGCTGCTAATGAGGGCCGAATGGAGTCTCACTTAGCGCTCCAAACTAGATATTTTCTGTGTTCTGTGCAACTTCATTTACACATCCAGTAGTGTAAAAAGAAAAAAGGAAATATATTGTTCAGTTCAGTTCAAAACAACATACACACACACACACACACACACACACACACACACACACAGAAAGACAGCCAGACAGACAGACACAGATACACACACACAAACACACACACACACACACACACACAGACACACACACACACACACACACACACACACACACACACACACACACACACTCACACACACACACACACACAGATGAAGAGGGAGGAACACAAACGGTCTGACCAGGGGAGGCTGGGGGTGGAAAGGGAAGGAAAGTGGATCTGGAGCTGGAGTGGGACAGAAAGAGTCCAGGAATAGGGGCGATCAATGGAGAGATGGATACATGTCTGCCGGAGAGAGAGAGATGGGAGAGGGGCTGGGAAGGGATGGAAGATGGAGGTAGAGATGAGTGGTCTCCTGGGTGGAGGGGTGATAGTCTTTCCTAAAGGGCTGGGGGATCAGATCGCTCCCAATTTGAGGGAAGAGAAGAGATGAGAAGAGGAGAGAGGAGAAGGGAGGAGAGAGAGAGGAGAGAAGAGGAGGGAGAAAGAGAGGAGAGAAGAGGCGAGAGAGGGAGAATAGAGAGGAGAAGAGAGGATAGAGAGAGGAGAGAGGAGAAGGGAGGAGAGAGAGGAGAGGGAGGAGAGAGAGAAGAGAGGAGAGAGAGAGGATGAGAGAAGAGAGAGAGGGAGGAGAGAGGAGAAGAGAGCAGGGGGGATATGAGGAGGAAAAGGAACAGAAGTACAGACCTATACGACAGTATGCTAAACAAAATTGAGGGAACTGAAATAATAAGTAAATGAGCGTACACAAAAAAAGAGCATTTATAATAAGGTTCAAAATGACATGGTGTCTACAATAGATCTCTCCTCTTTTAACACGCCAGACACCATGCCATAAATATGGAAACTTAAGACATCCAAAATATAGAATGAAACAGCCTCAAAAAAACACACAAATACACACACATACAGAGAGCGATAGAGTGAGAGAGAGAGAGCGAGAGAGAGAGAGACAGAGAGAGAGAGAGAGAGAGAGAGAGAGAGAGAGAGAGAGAGAGAGAGGGGGGGGGGGGGCATAGTGATGGAGAGAAAGAGAGAGAGAGAGAGACAGAGAGAGAGAGAGAGAGAGAGAGAGAGAGAAGAGAGAGAGAGAGAGAGAGAGAGAGAGAGAGAGAGAGAGAGAGAGAGAAAGAAACCATTCTGGATAACTATAGCTTAAAAACACATCTTATTGATGGGGAAAACGAGTCAATGGCCATCAGGGGTAAACAGAGACCGCCATTAGCAAACCAGTCAATGGCTGAAGCATTCTGGGTAATTCTAGCACACACACATACACCATGACTTGGGAACATACACATCGATAGCAACAGGACACCCCTCAGGGTCTACCACATTATAGCACACATACATTCTCATCCTCTCTCTCTCCTTCTCTCTCTCTCTAACACACACACACACACACACATACACACACAGAAACAGACACACACACACTCATGCAGACGTGCAAGCGCCACTCTCACCCCACAAGCAAACACACACACACACACACACACACAGGCACGGACATACACTTTCAAACTTTTCTTCTTTCTCACCATCCGTCTCTCCCCCTTCTTCTTTCCATGCCTTCCTCCCCCCCCCACCTCTCCTCAACTTTCTCCACACCCCCCTTCCCTTCTTTCTCACCACCTAGTTCTCCTTCTTTATCTCCCTCCCCACTTCCTCTTCCTCTACATTCTTCCTCCCCTCCTCTACCTCACATCACTCTTATGGGCAATGTGGCTGTTCCTGAGGGGTCTTAACCAACTCTCATTACAGCTATTTGTGTGTGTGTGTGTGTGTGTGTGTGTGTGTGTGTGTGTGTGTGTGTGTGTGTGTGTGTGTGTGTGGTGAAGATGATTCTGCATTAGTCAGCCAGCAAATCAATGGGAAAACCACTGAGCCCGGACCCCTGCTAACGTTTCGACCAACACTATTTATAGGAACACACACACAGACACACACACACACACACACACACACACACACACACACACACACAC
>NC_136938.1:27352720-27355220 GCF_949987615.1 Pollachius pollachius | reverse complement strand
CACAGACACACACACAGACACACACAGTCTGGCTGGTTCCTATACAGGCCACACATACTGACTGTTAGGAAAAGCTTTTCTCACTCCATGTTAACCTGTTGGTTAACATGTTTCAAGCCACAGGGGGGCTCAGATGGGAACCAGGTAGTAAGGGTAATGGGCATAAAGTAATGGCAGCGATACAGGCAGTAAAAAACATACAGGTGGCAATAGAACAGGGAGGACACACACATACGAGTATGTACTGAGGGGTTGGCTCTACTAGCAGGATTTAAAAGCTAACCACATTACACACAGGCTAGTAAGAAGGTTAGTAATAGACAAACCAAGCCCATATGATTGAGCATCTGGCAAGTGGGTCATTGAAATGAATTAATTACACAGAATGATGACAAGAAACTAAATACTTGAGAAGTTGAAAGCTACTCCAGTTTAAACTTAAGGCACACCAACAAAACTTTCAAATTCCTAAATAAATAAATAAATAAATACATAATTAACTTCTGCATATGCTGAAAATTCAACTCTTGTTAAAACTTTGACTGAGTAGCAATACGAACTACATTCAGCTTTTTAATGAACTGAATCCGAAAGAGACGAGGTATATACCGAGACTTAATCTTCTCTCCACAATTACATCCACGAGATCAAAGCCGTGATAGAGATTTTGCTTGTGTGTCTGTTTAAATTTGCTCTTCTTGCCGACGCAAAGATTTTGAGCAGCAACCCGTATTTTTTCGGAAGTTGGAGCTTTAAATGCAGAGATGGATACGATACGCATCTTGCAAAAACTGCAAGCACTCGGTAAACGAGACCTTGCGCGGTTACACGTGGCAGCTCCGAGATGGAGCCCGTCTCTGCCAGCGAGACCTGCTGGGCTGGCTTAAAACCGACACTGAGGGGGCCTGCCTGTCCGGTCAAAGCCAAACACCTTACATTCAGGGCGTTTGGCAGACGCTTTGATCCAAAGCAACTTACAATAAGTACATTTGTCAGAAGAAGGAGAAACAACAATATATCGCTCTCGGTACAGTAAGGACATTCATAGAACCAAGTACCAAGCACTAACAATCACTAGGTTAACGCATTCCCCGTATTCAACAAAGATAGCTAGGGCAATGCGAAGTACTATTTTTAAGTGCCAGGACGTACAACATACAATTAGTGTGTAAGAGGGAGTGGGGGAGGGGTTTGCAGAGTCTAGGGTTTGGGGTTCGAAACCACGTTGTCCGCAGTGTACCTGTGGATTCTTGGGTGAGATGTCTGACCCCTAACCTGCTACTTAATCACACATTTAAATGAACTCACTGTACGTCACTTTGGAAAACAAACGTCAGATGAACACAACTGAGGATGGTTTCATGTAAATTAGTTAATTGAGCCATGAAGAGGTCTCTACCTCTCAAGTGGTGGTAAATGAGTGCCTTCTTCTGAGAGGGTTTGTCTGTTTAAACATTACCTCTGATGTCCTCATATGAATTGGATTTAATGGGAGTTCTGAGAGCAGCTTGTCAGATACAAACATAAGGAGAGAGAATTGGCGAGGAGGAGAGGTTGGAAAGTGTAGAAAGGAGAACATGTAAGGATAAAACAATAAGAGACAAACTCTCAATCAGTGAGAACTATTGAGCGTAAAATTGGTGTGAACACAGGGTCTCTCAGTGGAGGTTTCCTCCTGAATGGACAGAGAGAGATAGAGGGAGGAAAGAGAGGGGAGAGGGGAAAGAGAGAGGCCGGACAGAAATAATACACAAATCAAATAAACAACAGGTAAATATATATATATAGAGAGAGAGAGAGAGAGAGAGAGAGAGAGAGAGGTTTACTTGAGCGAACGAGAGAGAAAAAGGGACAGAAGGAGAGAGAGTGGACATCAATTATTTAGTAGAAGTAACGTGAAGCTTCCTTGGATCAGGCAAAATGCTGCTTCTTCCCCAGAGAAAAGAGTGAATGAATTAGAGTGAATTTATTAGAGTACGTGTTTTTTTGAGTCTGTGTGTATATGTGTTTGTGTATTTGTGTGGGTGTGTCCACAGCTTTATGCGTGTGTGTGTTTGACTCTATTTCATACACACAAACACACACACACATGCACACGCACACACAGACACACACACAAACACACACACAAGGAGTGAGGGATCCTGAGAATCCTGAAGCTTTTTCTGCAGGTTCATTAATAAAACAGCAGCTCTTCATATGTGCTCTTCCTCTCGCTGTCTTGCCTTTCATCCTCTGTTTGTTGACACACACACCCCCCCACACACACACATGCACACGCACACACATACACACACACACACACTGGTACAAACGCAGGGATTTTCTTGTGTGTCAGTGTGTTTGCGTTTGAACTCAACTGGGATTTGGGGATGGCCCTGCTAGTGAAACATCATTGAGACTCCTCACTATACATACTGTAGGTCTGCGTTCACTATACTGTAGGTCTGTGTTCATTATACTGTAGGTCTGTGTTCACTATACATACTGTAGGTCTGTG
>NC_136938.1:27345220-27347720 GCF_949987615.1 Pollachius pollachius | reverse complement strand
CATACCTCCTGCAAAGTAAAGACATGATTGTCTTGTGTAGAGGACTTGGTGGTGGAGGGAGGGAGGGGGAGGAGGGGGGAGGAGGGAGGGGGGGGGAGGGGGTGCAGGCTGCTTCATGTGTTGTACACTCTACATGTAAGAACCATGAATATGCATGAAGGAGCTGGCTTACGTTATTCTTCCAAACAACAGCAATGGAATGCTCTCTCAGTTTCATCCGTTTCTCTCTCTCTCCCTCACTCTCCCACACTCCCTCACTCTCTCTCCCTCTCTCCCCCCCCCCCTCTCTCTCTCTCTCTTTCTCTCTCTTCCCACACTCTCTCCCTCTCTCCCCCCCCTCTCTCTCTCTCTCTCTGTCTCTCTCTCTCTCTTTCTCTCTCTCTCCCCCCTCTCTCTCTCTTTCTCTCTCTCTCCCCCCTCTCTCTCTCTCGCTCTCGCTCTCTCTCTCTCTCTCTTTCTCTCTCTCTCTCTCTCTCTCTCTTCCCACAGTCTCTCCTTCTCTTTCGCTTTCTCTGGCTCTCTCTCTCCCGTCTTCTTTCCTCTAAGGAGTGGAAGAGTTTCAGAGGAACACACGCTATGGATGAAAAAGATCAACAGACTAATGCACTGGACACACAACCTCTTACACACACACACACACACACAGACACACACACGCCAACACACTACCAAACTACATCACACCAACCCAAGTAGAAAAACCACCCAACGCATGAAAAGGTTTGTGCAATAAAACTTCAAAGTCAGTTGAGGAAAACATCTCATCTCATTTAAATACACAAAGTAAATTTGTAGTGTGAACATATATGCAATACATAAAATCCTCATCACTTTGCATGATAAGGTTTCCGTGGGAGTGTCAGCATGGCTGGTGTTATGGACGGATGCATTGCAAACCTGAACTAAATTGTTATCCTGTTTGCCGCCGTGAAGAAAACAGTGATTGATGTCACAACGTAACGAGCTGAACGATGTGTGAAGACAAGCAGACGATGAACAGAATTAAAACGAGGAGGAGGGACGAAGAGGAAAAGAGAGGGAGAGAAAAGGAAAGTGGGACACACTGGAAAGTGTTTGGCCTAAGTGACCGCATGTTGTGTGTGGGTGCGTGCGTATGCGTGAGTGTGCGCATGTGTGTGCGTACATACGTGCGTCCATGTGTGTGTGTGTGTGTGATTGTGCATGTGTACATGCATGCATGCGTGTGTGCGTGCATGTGTCTGTGTGTGCATGCGTGCGTGCATGTGTGTGTGTGTGTGTGGGAGGTCCCTTATGGCAGCCTATCACTGCTGTCAGGTGAGACACCTCTGTGACCCTTTGCGTGTCCAAAATAAATAAATAAGATGATGTTGGATTGGAGACGGAGGCTGGTGGTCTTCCCCACGGGACAGAGCATTTTGAGGGTATTTTGAAGCGGTCTCGCGGGGGTCTTAAGGGGTCAGGACGGGGAGTCAGGCTGTAAATGACCATGTAGAGACCGGGGGGCTCTGGTCATAGAGACCACAGGGAGACCACAGGAGCCAATCAGAGAGAGGGAGTGTGTTCCACCGTGTGGGGCAGCGGAGGGGAAATGTGGAGCAGAAGGAGAGGGAGAAAAGGGTGAGGGAAGAGGTGGCAAGGGAGCAGCAGGAAGAGAGAGAGAGAGAGAGAGAGAGATGGAGAGAGAGAGACGGAGAGAGAGAGACAGAGAGTGAGAGAGAGAGAGAAAGAGAGAGAGAGAGAGAGACAGGGAGAGAGAGACAGAGAGAGACAGAGAGTGAGAGAGAGAGAGAAAGAGAGAGGGAGAGAGAGAGAGAGAGAGAAAGAGAGAGAGAGAGAGAGAGAGAGAGAGAGAGAGAGAGAGGGGGAAGGCGGGCTAGGGACGGGAAGAGGAGGAGGAAGAGGGGTGAGGAGGAAGAGGAGGTGAGCGGGGTCAGACAGTGGGAAGGGGCTAATGTCTTTATTTCCTGGTGCGGTAGGACCCTGTGTTTACCCTAGAGGTCAAAGTTCACAGACAAGGTCACTGAGGATGTGGGGAGCGGATCTTGAGGCAAAAGAAAGAGAGAGTCAGACCTGAAGGGAAGGAAACTAGGGAGGAAGTGAAGAAGAGAAGGGAAATTGTAAGTCTAGTAGGAATGGAATTTAAGTCAGGAGGGGAGAATGCTGCTGGAGAGGGGAGCAGGTGAGAGACACACACACACACACGCACACACACACACACAACCACACACACGCTCAAAGGCGAAAACAAAAGATTCAGGTTTTTCTTCGTCTCAAAAAGGCATATCATTGTGAGTGCCCTTTGGTGCATGTAAGTGTGTACATCTCCCCTTAGGACCACAATGTGTGTGAATGTGTTAGCACGTACGCGCACGCACACACATACACACACACGCAAGCACGCACACACACACACGTATGCACACACACACACACATTCACACAGATTAATTAAAGCTGATTATATATACATGAGTGTTTCTCAGGAGAGTTGTTCAAACCCTGGTTCACTATTTAAGTT
>NC_136938.1:27335220-27337720 GCF_949987615.1 Pollachius pollachius | reverse complement strand
CTGGGTTGCCCTAAAACAAATCCAAAAGTAGAAAAACCTAAGAAAACAGATATTTATGCTTAGCATTGGGTGTTTCTGCTCATTGCAGAATAGAGAATGTGGGTGTATGATGACTCTACTGGTTATGGTGAAAGATAACCTCGTTACTGGGGGTTACCAGTTACCCAATAAAAAACATTTGTAACATATTAATGAAACAATTAATGTGTGAATTGGTAAATGAACCGTGAGTGTTACCCTAACCCTTAACCCTATTACACCGACCCTAAACCTTACATCAACTCTTACCCTTACATTAACCCTAACCCTTACATTAAACCTAACCCTTACCCCTATGCAAGTGCTGTATAGCAACGTATATAACTGCATTAAATAATGTTAATTAATGATTCCTTTATTGCCCCTAATTGTAAAGTAGTAAACAGCACCATTAAAACACAAAGTCCTCTAAAACACGTCAATAAACAGGACAAACAAAGCTTAGTGCTCCACCAGCACAATAAAGTCACTAAAGACTGTCTTCCTCAAAGGTTATTAGGACAATGAGCTATCTGGTCGTATCCACTGTTGCTAATCCTACACTTAGAAGCTCTCTGGTCCTGAGAAGCAGAGGTGGCGGCGCGCACCCAGCCGCCCGCATGAAACAATCCGCTGAAATACAGCAGGCGCCCTACACCCGGAGAGGCTCGCCTGCTTTTAATCCCCGAGGATTAAGCTTCTAAATACTCCTATTCAGGCCTATTAATTCATGCATATATCCGACTCCCGCTCTTTTCATGTCATTTAGGCGGAGAGGCCAGAGACTTCCTGGGAAATCAGAGGGAGTCGAGCGACGGCTCTACATTAATGCACACAGGGGCCTCTCCGCGGGGCCGCGTCCTCATGCAGCTCACACACACACGCACACCCGCACTCACACACATACACGCACTCACACATATGCAAGCAAGCACACACACGCGCACACACACACACACACTCGCACATACACACACTCAAGAACACCCACACACACACACACGAACGCACGCACATGCACACATGCTCATGCACACCCACCCATGTACATGAACACACACATGAAGACACGTACACGCACACAGGCAAAAACGTACACCCATTGGAGACACACACTGTAAGAATCCTCTGGTATACATTGCAGTTTTTAATGGGGAAATAAGGGTGAGTGGGGGGGGGGGGGGGGGGCGGTATCCTAAACTTGACTGACACAGTGTGACGGCTGAATACTAATGACGAGATCAACCGCTGGCTGAATCTACAGGATCTCACTGGGGCTCCTGGTTGGGAGCAGCATAAGGAGGATTAGCAGTAAATACAGAAGGCTTAGGGGGAACAGAGAGAGAGCAGTGAACAAACTCATCGACTTGAAAAGGAGGGACGGGAGGAGAGACACATATAGGAGGCAGAGGATGGACACGCAGGGCGGCGACAGCGCGCCGCAGCGACTGCCAACCGCAAGTCCGGACATGTCCGACGTCAAATAATGACCCATGGTAGGAGCAGACGAAGAGTTTAGCAGGTGAAACGCTCCGACTTCCACACGGCTGCACTTCTGGTGTGCAGTGATGTCAATAATGACATCACTTGGGCCAGAAGTGGACTGCGGTCTGCAGTGTTTGAGAAGCCTCTGGTCTCCAGTTACCAGTGTGTCTGCCAATGAGTGTGCCCGTGTGTGTGTGTATCAGTGTGTGTGCCTGTGTGTCTGTGTGTGTGTGCCTGTGTGTGTGTGTGTGTGTGTGTGTGTTTGTGTGTGTGATCGCCTGAGTGTGTCTGTGAGTGTGTGTTTGTTCGCCTGTTTGCGTGTGTGTGTGTGTGCGTGTTTGCCTCTGTGTTTTTGTGTGTGTGTTCACCTCTGTGTGTGTGTGTGTGTGTGTGTGTGTGTGTGTGTTCACCTCTGTGCTTGTGTGTGTGTATGTTTGCCTGTGTGTGTGTTTGCCTCTTTGTATGTGTTCGCCTCTATTTTTGTGTGTGCGTGTGTGTGTGTGTGTTCGCCTGTGTGTGTGTGTGTGTGTGTGTGTGTGTGTGTGTGTGTGTGTGTGTGTGTGAGAGAGCTGGCAGGCAGCAGACAGAGGGTATTAATAGTGGCCCGCGTCAAGCAGAAAGGCCTCCAGATAAATTGAAGCTGGTATCAGTTCTTAGCGATGATCAGTTTACATCCTACGGAGAGACACCAGGCCAGCTCTGGAACGCAGTCGTCCGATTCACCCACACATCCACACACAAACAGGACAAGTGTTAGGACTCTTTTCTAATTCTACACGTTGAGGATTTTCAAATGCGAGTAAGTGATAAACGCCAACCATGTGGGCAAAGGCAACTGGGGGTGATGACTCTAAATATGAAGGTAGAAGTCACATCCACACACACAGATACAGACTATACAAAATGAAAAGAGAGATGAAGAAAACAAATGCCTTACGTTGAGACAGGTTCTATACAATCTGGTAGATGTTCACATCCAACTCACCGAGTCCAGTGA
>NC_136938.1:27300220-27330220 GCF_949987615.1 Pollachius pollachius | reverse complement strand
ATTGCTAACCAGGAACAGAAAACATGAATGAATACGAACGATGGGAACTTACATTAGAGAGAGCAGAATAATCAAAGAACGAAAAATAATAGGAGAGGAAAGGCGAGCGGAGAGGAGAGGAGAACAGAGAAGAGGACAGGAGGGGAGAGGAAAGGAGATGAGACAAGAGGAAAGGTGATTGAAAAGAGCGAGGAAGGGGGGTCCACATTATTCCCCAAGGCCCGGCTGTCTCTCTGAAAAATGTCCCCCACAGTCCCGGACTAGAAAGGCACCAATACAAACAAACAGCCAAAGCAGAAACAAGCGTCTATTTATGGAGGAGGGGGGTCTGATTTCCCGTCCATGTCCCCCAGCAGCTAATTTGACAGTCACCATTCAGCAGTTTAGGTGAAGCATCTGTGTTTAGGAGGATAGGATGGAGGAGGGGAGGGGGAGGAGAGGAAGGGTGGAACACACACACACACACACACACGCATACTTGTTTCTGTGACATGACGGGACACATGACCAACCACCTACATATGGGGACGTGCCTTTCTGAAGGTCGTAGAGACAAGTTAAAAACAGTTTCCTTTTTAAAAAAAAATCCTTATTATAGCCATTTGTTTATATTTTACCTAAGTCCTTTTTTTCAATTAAATGAAATTTACCTACATATGGGGACATTGTCAGATTTATATGACTTTTTGGGACTAGCATACACACACACAATTTTTCTCATCCAAACTAACAAATCAGGACAAAAATTAAATCTGGGTACTATGGGTACAACTTAATCAAACCATGTCGCAAACAAGTTAATCCCAATGAATGTTTTATTCAAGGTTTCATTTCACTTTGTGTTATGCATATAGCGGCTTTCAAGTTAATTATGTTTTCACTTGTATACATATACATAGACATGTATAAAAAGTCACAGTTGTCTGTAAATTAACAAAACTAATTTAGAACATGTTGCGTTGAGCAAAAGCAGAAGGGCAAGAACAGCCCTGCTCTGCTCGGACCTATTGGCTCATTTTTCTTTTCAGGGCAACAATACGGTTGTTGACGTAATACTTTATGCCAGACCAATTCCGATGTTTCAGTGCGACGGGTTCACTCAACAGACAAGACATGCAATGCCTCTTTCCAGGAACTTTACATCCCCTTATGTAGTCCATTAAATGTCTTTCAATTGCTTGGACTTCAGCAGTCTCCCACTTCCTCCTCAAGTTTACATTTGCACCTGGTAAGGAACATACAACAAAGAATGTTTTCACTCGAATTGTATATGCCAATAGACGCCTCAATTGATCGTTATCATTCAAAGCCATAATATACAATTGACCTCTTTAAATTTCTGAATCAACTGTCACTGTTACTCTGAATGTATTTCATTACTTGGTTTTGTGTGGCTCATGGTGGTTTGTAGGGTGGAATCAGGACTTTCTTCAAGTCTTTTCTGGGACCCTGTGAATAGATAAGGAAGTAGATTTCCTTAAGTTTCAAGCTTTAACTGAAGATGTGCATTAGTGAATGTTAAACATACAATTGTTTAAGTTTGCATTTATATTCATGTTAGAAACACATACAATAACAATACAGAATACATTACAAATAAAATATAAATAAATAAAATATCACTGAAGAGTAGAATTTGTGTTGGTACATCTAAACTCTGTAGCAGTGAGGAGGACTCCTATGTAGCAACTTAATCTGCTACTTTAAGTCAGTCACTATCATGATGACCCCCCCCCCCCCCCTCCCCTTCATGATTACGCCCAAAATATATTATCTCGATAGATCAAATAACACTGTGTAAGACCGGGCCTCTCAACAGTTACAAGGCAGAATACCAGCCCTTGGGGTTTACACCTGACTTGCTCCCCAACTCACGTTTCCGCGCTACACCTTGAGTCCTCTCACTGTGGATCGCACGCAGGTCAGCAGACTCCATCTCATCACTGGAACAATCTAACACATTAAATAGGATCATCAGATGGCGGTGCACAATGTAACTGAAAACCTTAAGTTAGACATTAACCCTCTCAAATAGACAAATACCAATTACATTGCTCAAAAACGTTTTGATTACCAATCAGGTTTTCGTCCTTGGAATGCGGCATTGAAGAGGATCCTTGATTCATTTTGTTCTGGGTCTGATGTAGGCCAGAAAACCCCTCCTCATCACTGGAAACACCACTGGACATGTCTAGCTCATCTAATTTGACAAAGCACAGGCCGCTTTGTTAAGTGACACTTATACAAAGTTTTAGGCTTGATATGACTTGACGTATAGTATCATTTTTAAGTAAGGTAAACTAGTAATGAAAATCAGGCATATTTCCCACAAAAATTACCTTGTGGGTTTATGATTATGTCATCTAGTCCTTTCCCTTGCAGCTCTGGTAGTCTTCCCTTTTCCATGGCAATGAGGATTTTACTGACTTTGGCCAATTCAAGAGTGCTCTCTGGGAGACGGTAGAATTCACGATGAATTCGAATGTCGTGCCCAAGAAAGCCGGCAAGTTGATCCAATTCATTTTCTTTCATATTGAGCATGGTAGATAAGGTTGCAACTTGCTTGCGTAGTTTGGTAGAAGAGAGGGTACCTGGGTTTTCTGCACCACAGGCCCTTGCATACTCACGAAAACAGTCTGCACCTCGATAATGTGTGAGAGCAGCTGGACGAGCAAACAGGTACTCATTTTCCATGGGTACTCCACATTTTTCCCTTTCCTCAATGAGGAGGTCTATGGCAGAAACCATATGAGGGGCTAACAGAACAGGGACCTTTCTCGCTCTTTTCCCACATATTTCCACCCTTTGAAAGTAATCACAAAGCTTCTTCTCATAAGCACTGAGTCCCAAAGCAATGTCTTTATGCATCTGTGTGTGATCCCTAGAAACATATGATTTCATCATCATTTTTGAAACCTCACCCTCCCTTCTCCTGTTAAACAGAATGACCTGGGTCAATGTCACTTTCGAGAGAATGGCAAAGTTCCTGGAATTTGGCTCAACCTGCAGGGCACTCGTTGCATTTTTCTGTTTGGAGGCAAGGAAGGAGTGTAGCTTCTTGACGTCTTCTGTGAAAGGCAGGACTTGAGGCTTGTTCCATTTAGCTTGAGCAAGAGTATTCAGTGCCCCAGCTGAAATGCACTCATTCCATTTTTTGTCGTAAATTGTTGAGAAGTTGCGAGCAGACTCTGCATCCTCTGCATTACCTACCATGAGTGCATTGCATTCTAAGATGTTTGCAATCTTCTTTAAACTATGTCCAAGTTTTACTGCCAGAGACCCAATTCCGAATAAGTTGCTTTCCTCATTGTATCCAGCCACAGATCTCACTGCATTTATTACATATCGGAAGTTGCAAGGCATGATGAAGTCTCGTAAGGTCTTCAAGGGTGTCACAGATCTCGCAGTGATGAGTAGTCTGGCTAATTCTCTCATCTTTTGACGTATGTTTTCTTTTCTTCCAGAAGTCGTTTTGCTTTTGTTGTACATCTGCTGTCCAAGAAGTAATATGTATCTTTCCCCTCTGACTACGGATGCAACCTCATCATTATTCATCTCACAGGCAATGTTCCATACAGCTTTACTTACATCCTCCGGTGGTGGTAGGGACAAGTAAGGGAGTGACTGAACCCTCTTTTTCCCAGTTTGTTGTTCTTGAGCTTTAGGTAGCAAAGGACAGTATCTCATGTGTCTCCACAATGTCTCTCTTGCATACATGCCTTGACAATGAATGCAGTGCTTGTAGTCTTCAGCTGTTTTTGCTTTGGTGGGCCGCCGTCGTGCCACCATCTCTCCTGTACCAGTGCTTGACACTTTTGCATTGTGTAAAAAGTTTCCTCTACTTGTCAGAATGCGTAAAAGCACTCTTCTTTCATGCGATTTCTTGTCAAAGCTAAATGCTTTTGCCACATCAGGCTCCCTGGAATGGACATGCTCAAGGTGTCTTGCTAGTTTAGATTTAGGCTTCTTACAGTAAAGACAGAATTGCTTTTTGTTGTATCTTCCATATTTTGCACTTGTTGATGACCTGTTTGGAATTGGTGTGACAGAAGGTAAGCTTTCCTCTGGTGGGCTACAACCATCCATGGGTTCTGAAGAAGCACAGCTCAAGCTTACTGATGTATTAGCCTTTGGATTGTGTGATGCAATTCTTGCTACTTTATGGCCCATAGCATTAATGTTGTTGAACTCTTTGCTGTGAGAGCTATCTGAAGAGTCACCATCTGTATCTGGGATGTAGTCTTTGTCACTATAGTCACTATTGTCACTATATTCATCCGAGATATCCAGGTCACCTGACACCTAAGGAAGAAAACAGTAGTATATTAGCAGATGCAATAGTAGTAGCAGTAGTAACACTAGCAGAGGTGTGTCCAACGTGAATAACTAGGACTCAGAGGTAGCGGTAGTAAATAAGAAGTAGTATAGTAGCAGCAGCAGTGGTGTTAGCAGTGGTGTAGTCTACGTGATATGCAGGTATACGCCGTATAACCACTAAGAAAGCTCCAGCATTTCCGTATGCCCACTTAGAAATGCGCAATGACAATCAATCAATCTATCAATTTCGATAGAGACAGAATTTCTCTTTATTTCATGAATGATAGTATGACACTTGTCACAGAACTGTCATACTTTCATTCACAAATTCAACCTGTTGCGCTGCCTCTGTCAAGAGTCGCACTTTTCAATGGAACGCAGCATCGTAGAGCGAGAGGCTTCGGTCCATCGCCCGTGCCCCGTCACCTAGCCACTACTGTGCGTTCACACCAAACGCGACGGGGCGACAAGATCCCATAGAAAGTAAACGTTGAGACGCGAATCGGGCGAATTTTTCACGAGAGAAAACCGGCGACAAGTTTGTCGCGCCACACTTTCGCCGTGCACAGGCGAGCGCGTTCACGAGGATTTGTGCCACGACAAATTCGCTCGAGTTGAAATACTTGAACTTCGACGCAAATTTTGCGTGATTACAGCCAATCAGCGTTCAACAGCGTGGCCACTGAGTGACATGTGTAACAGCCAATCAGCGTTCAACCGTCAAACTCAGTGCAGTGCAGTCCGGGGTGAACTGCAGCATGGAGAATGTGATTGCTGCCGTTTGCGACTCCCGGAGCTGATATACAGTAGTATAGGGTTTATATAGAAAACTTTTTTTTTTTATTGATGCTTTATAGTTTATTTGATGCTAGTGCCTAATGGTGATTTTAATTTGACTATTCATTGTCCTAGAAACTTATGATTAAGTGTTGAATAATCTGAATTACTTATGGTGGTTGTAGGCTACTGTATGCAACAGTGAGTGTGGCGGTGTTTTTAGGATCGGTGTCGAAGAGGCTAATAGGGAATCATCACAGTATACCCACTACAAAAACCTAGACTACACCACTGGGTGTTAGCAATGGTATAGTAGTGGCAGTAGTAGTATTAGTAGTAGCAGTAGTAGCAGTAGTGGTAGTAGCATAAGTAGTAGTGGCAGTATTAATATAGTATTAGTAAAAGTGGTAGTCAGACCAACTAGGACTCTCCTGCCATAGACATTTCATATCAAAACAATTTCAGGATTTAAACATACTGATAACAATCTCACACAATGCTTGGTTGTACCAAAATTGGGACATAGTAGTGAAGTAGTAGTAGTAGTAGTAGTGTTTTAGTAGTAGTAGTCCTAGCATTAGCAGTAGTAGTAGTCTGACCAATGTGAAAACCTAGGACTCTATGCCATATACATTTCATGTCAAAACAATTCCAGGACATACACCTACATATCTCACACGCTTAGACAATCCTTATAATCCATGTAATGTCGAAAACAGTTTAGGAAATAATGTTACATATCTCACACTCAAACATTCATTTAGCTGCAGTAGCAATTTCAATAGTATAGTCATTTTAGTGGTAAGTAGTAACAGTAATACTACATTAGAAGTAGCAGTAGGAGTATAGTTGTAGTATAGTTGTAGTAGGAGTAGTCAGACAAATGTGAATAACTAGGACTTAATGCTATTGACATTTAATGTCAAAACAAATTCAGGAAAAATGTACATATCCAACACTAGTTAGTGTCCCAACACTGACTATTGGGACATAGTAGTGTCATAGTCGTAGTAGTTACATACTAATACTATACGTAGTAGTAGTATAGTATTAGTATGTAATACACTTTTATACTTGAAGTCAGACCAACGTGAATAACTAGGACTCCATGCCATAGACATTTCATGGCAAAACTATTTCAGGACATAAACTTGCATTCTTCACACAATCCTTGAGGGAACAATATTTGGACATCAGAGTCAAATTTGGCAGCGGTAGCCGTAGTAGTAGGAACATTAAATGTAGTAGTAGAAGTAGTAGGAACAGTAGAAGTAGTAATAGTATAGTATTACCATACTAGTTGTATTAGTGGTTGTAGAAGTAGGAACAGTAGTAGTAGTAGTAGTAATAGTATAGTAGTAAAAGTACTACACTACTAGTTATTCGCAATAGTAGTAGTCAGAACCACGTGAATAACTAGGACTCTATGCCATAAACATTTAATGCCCAAATGATTTCAAAGCATAAACTTGCATATCTCACACTCACACAATCCTCGGTTGAACAATATTGGGACACGGAAGTGGAGTAGTAGCAATATTAGTGTAGGACAGTAGAAGTATTATAGTAGTAGTAATAGTAGCAATAGCAGTAGTCAGACCATTGTGAATAACAAGGACTCCATGCCATAGACATTTCATTGCAAAACAATTTCAGGACATCAACATACATATCTCACACACTCACACTATCCTCGGTTAAACAATGTTAGGACATCAGGGTAAAATTTTCATTCTGACAGAAGTCACACACTCTGGACAAAGTCAGTACATTTTTTACTTGTGACCATTTTTCACTAAGGAATGTTTATGTCAGTGTTTGAGGCAACCACAGTAGCCATATTTGGAGGTCCTTTCCAGCTCCCCATGGTAGTATCAAACGGCCACAATGTTGGACAGAATGTGTATAGGATCTAAGAATAACATGGGGGGAGTAGTGAAATAATGTGTGTACTCCTATATAGTCCTAGTTATTAGGAGATCATACCTGTGCATTTGCTGGAGGTTCACCGATCAGGGATCCATGGGTCTCGACAGACGTGCTGGATGCAGGTTGAGGCAAAGGGCTTGGCAGCTTTTCATAAGGAAAAAATCGGATTATTGAGTGCAATAGACACCAGCTTTACACAGTTGATCATTGTGGACCAAGTGATTGAATTGTATCATCTTTTCATCAACATTATTCAATAGCAGGTTGCTCCTCTTTATAAAATCTTGTATTCCTTCACAAAATCCAGATCACTTCCACCATGTGATCCCACACACACTGATGAAGCCTGTATGAAATCCCAGCCTCAAACACAAGCTAGAGGCATCAAATTGAAGATGGCATTCAAACCACAGAACCACCATTCTCAAATCAGTCCTTACCTGTACTTCCATGATGTGTGGTGTGCTAACAACTTCACAAGAAGATGTCAGATGCTCCTCTCCAACCTTGCGGTTGGCTGGAAGAAGAGGGGAGCTTGCAATCTATTTAGAAAAAGATGAATCCAATTAAGGGAGTACACACCAACTATTCAAACAGCAAATACTCAGTTCAATAATAAATACACTTTTATACTTGAAGTCAGACCAACGTGAATAACTAGGACTCCATGCCATAGACATTTCATGGCAAAACTATTTCAGGACAAAAACTTGCATACTTCACACAATCCTTGAGGGAACAATATTTGGACATCAGAGTCAAATTTGGCAGCGGTAGCCGTAGTAGTAGTAACATTAAATGTAGTTGTAGAAGTAGTAGGAACAGTAGAAGTAGTAATAGTATAGTATTACCATACTAGTTGTATTAGTGGTTGTAGAAGTAGGAACAGTAGTAGTAGTAATAGCATAGTAGTAAAAGTACTACACTAGTTATTCGCAATAGTTGTAGTCAGAACCACGTGAATAACTAGGACTCTATGCCATAAACATTTAATGCCCAAATGATTTCAAAGCATAAACTTGCATATCTCACACTCACACAATCCTCGGTTGAACAATATTGGGACACGGAAGTGGAGTAGTAGCAATATTAGTGTAGGATAGTAGAAGTATTATAGTAGTAGTAATAGTAGCAATAGTAGTAGTCAGACCATTGTGAATAACAAGGACTCCATGCCATAGACATTTCATTGCAAAACAATTTCAGGACATCAACATACATATCTCACACACTCACACTATCCTCGGTTAAACAATGTTAGGACATCAGGGTAAAATTTTCATTCTGACAGAAGTCACACACTCTGGACAAAGTCAGTACATTTTTTACTTGTGACCATTTTTCACTAAGGAATGTTTATGTCAGTGTTTGAGGCAACCACAGTAGCCATATTTGGAGGTCCTTTCCAGCTCCCCATGGTAGTATCAAACGGCCACAATGTTGGACAGAATGTGTATAGGATCTAAGAATAACATGGGGGGAGTAGTGAAATAATGTGTGTACTCCTATATAGTCCTAGTTATTAGGAGATCATACCTGTGCATTTGCTGGAGGTTCACCGATCAGGGATCCATGGGTCTCGACAGACGTGCTGGATGCAGGTTGAGGCAAAGGGCTTGGCAGCTTTTCATAAGGAAAAAATCGGATTATTGAGTGCAATAGACACCAGCTTTACACAGTTGATCATTGTGGACCAAGTGATTGAATTGTATCATCTTTTCATCAACATTATTCAATAGCAGGTTGCTCCTCTTTATAAAATCTTGTATTCCTTCACAAAATCCAGATCACTTCCACCATGTGATCCCACACACACTGATGAAGCCTGTATGAAATCCCAGCCTCAAACACAAGCTAGAGGCATCAAATTGAAGATGGCATTCAAACCACAGAACCACCATTCTCAAATCAGTCCTTACCTGTACTTCCATGATGTGTGGTGTGCTAACAACTTCACAAGAAGATGTCAGATGCTCCTCTCCAACCTTGCGGTTGGCTGGAAGAAGAGGGGAGCTTGCAATCTATTTAGAAAAAGATGAATCCAATTAAGGGAGTACACACCAACTATTCAAACAGCAAATACTCAGTTCAATAATAAATACACTTTTATACTTGAAGTCAGACCAACGTGAATAACTAGGACTCCATGCCATAGACATTTCATGGCAAAACTATTTCAGGACAAAAACTTGCATACTTCACACAATCCTTGAGGGAACAATATTTGGACATCAGAGTCAAATTTGGCAGCGGTAGCCGTAGTAGTAGTAACATTAAATGTAGTTGTAGAAGTAGTAGGAACAGTAGAAGTAGTAATAGTATAGTATTACCATACTAGTTGTATTAGTGGTTGTAGAAGTAGGAACAGTAGTAGTAGTAATAGCATAGTAGTAAAAGTACTACACTAGTTATTCGCAATAGTTGTAGTCAGAACCACGTGAATAACTAGGACTCTATGCCATAAACATTTAATGCCCAAATGATTTCAAAGCATAAACTTGCATATCTCACACTCACACAATCCTCGGTTGAACAATATTGGGACACGGAAGTGGAGTAGTAGCAATATTAGTGTAGGATAGTAGAAGTATTATAGTAGTAGTAATAGTAGCAATAGTAGTAGTCAGACCATTGTGAATAACAAGGACTCCATGCCATAGACATTTCATTGCAAAACAATTTCAGGACATCAACATACATATCTCACACACTCACACTATCCTCGGTTAAACAATGTTAGGACATCAGGGTAAAATTTTCATTCTGACAGAAGTCACACACTCTGGACAAAGTCAGTACATTTTTTACTTGTGACCATTTTTCACTAAGGAATGTTTATGTCAGTGTTTGAGGCAACCACAGTAGCCATATTTGGAGGTCCTTTCCAGCTCCCCATGGTAGTATCAAACGGCCACAATGTTGGACAGAATGTGTATAGGATCTAAGAATAACATGGGGGGAGTAGTGAAATAATGTGTGTACTCCTATATAGTCCTAGTTATTAGGAGATCATACCTGTGCATTTGCTGGAGGTTCACCGATCAGGGATCCATGGGTCTCGACAGACGTGCTGGATGCAGGTTGAGGCAAAGGGCTTGGCAGCTTTTCATAAGGAAAAAATCGGATTATTGAGTGCAATAGACACCAGCTTTACACAGTTGATCATTGTGGACCAAGTGATTGAATTGTATCATCTTTTCATCAACATTATTCAATAGCAGGTTGCTCCTCTTTATAAAATCTTGTATTCCTTCACAAAATCCAGATCACTTCCACCATGTGATCCCACACACACTGATGAAGCCTGTATGAAATCCCAGCCTCAAACACAAGCTAGAGGCATCAAATTGAAGATGGCATTCAAACCACAGAACCACCATTCTCAAATCAGTCCTTACCTGTACTTCCATGATGTGTGGTGTGCTAACAACTTCACAAGAAGATGTCAGATGCTCCTCTCCAACCTTGCGGTTGGCTGGAAGAAGAGGGGAGCTTGCAATCTATTTAGAAAAAGATGAATCCAATTAAGGGAGTACACACCAACTATTCAAACAGCAAATACTCAGTTCAATAATAAATACACTTTTATACTTGAAGTCAGACCAACGTGAATAACTAGGACTCCATGCCATAGACATTTCATGGCAAAACTATTTCAGGACAAAAACTTGCATACTTCACACAATCCTTGAGGGAACAATATTTGGACATCAGAGTCAAATTTGGCAGCGGTAGCCGTAGTAGTAGTAACATTAAATGTAGTTGTAGAAGTAGTAGGAACAGTAGAAGTAGTAATAGTATAGTATTACCATACTAGTTGTATTAGTGGTTGTAGAAGTAGGAACAGTAGTAGTAGTAATAGCATAGTAGTAAAAGTACTACACTAGTTATTCGCAATAGTTGTAGTCAGAACCACGTGAATAACTAGGACTCTATGCCATAAACATTTAATGCCCAAATGATTTCAAAGCATAAACTTGCATATCTCACACTCACACAATCCTCGGTTGAACAATATTGGGACACGGAAGTGGAGTAGTAGCAATATTAGTGTAGGATAGTAGAAGTATTATAGTAGTAGTAATAGTAGCAATAGTAGTAGTCAGACCATTGTGAATAACAAGGACTCCATGCCATAGACATTTCATTGCAAAACAATTTCAGGACATCAACATACATATCTCACACACTCACACTATCCTCGGTTAAACAATGTTAGGACATCAGGGTAAAATTTTCATTCTGACAGAAGTCACACACTCTGGACAAAGTCAGTACATTTTTTACTTGTGACCATTTTTCACTAAGGAATGTTTATGTCAGTGTTTGAGGCAACCACAGTAGCCATATTTGGAGGTCCTTTCCAGCTCCCCATGGTAGTATCAAACGGCCACAATGTTGGACAGAATGTGTATAGGATCTAAGAATAACATGGGGGGAGTAGTGAAATAATGTGTGTACTCCTATATAGTCCTAGTTATTAGGAGATCATACCTGTGCATTTGCTGGAGGTTCACCGATCAGGGATCCATGGGTCTCGACAGACGTGCTGGATGCAGGTTGAGGCAAAGGGCTTGGCAGCTTTTCATAAGGAAAAAATCGGATTATTGAGTGCAATAGACACCAGCTTTACACAGTTGATCATTGTGGACCAAGTGATTGAATTGTATCATCTTTTCATCAACATTATTCAATAGCAGGTTGCTCCTCTTTATAAAATCTTGTATTCCTTCACAAAATCCAGATCACTTCCACCATGTGATCCCACACACACTGATGAAGCCTGTATGAAATCCCAGCCTCAAACACAAGCTAGAGGCATCAAAATGAAGATGGCATTCAAACCACAGAACCACCATTCTCAAATCAGTCCTTACCTGTACTTCCATGATGTTTGGTGTGCTAACAACTTCACAAGAAGATGTCAGATGCTCCTCTCCAACCTTGCGGTTGGCTGGAAGAAGAGGGGAGCTTGCAATCTATTTAGAAAAAGATGAATCCAATTAAGGGAGTACACACCAACTATTCAAACAGCAAATACTCAGTTCAATAATAAATACACTTTTATACTTGAAGTCAGACCAACGTGAATAACTAGGACTCCATGCCATAGACATTTCATGGCAAAACTATTTCAGGACATAAACTTGCATACTTCACACAATCCTTGAGGGAACAAAATTTGGACATCAGAGTCAAATTTGGCAGCGGTAGCCGTAGTAGTAGGAACATTAAATGTAGTAGTAGAAATAGTAGGAACAGTAGAAGTAGTAATAGTATAGTATTACCATACTAGTTGTATTAGTGGTTGTAGAAGTAGGAACAGTAGTAGTAGTAATAGCATAGTAGTAAAAGTACTACA
This sequence comes from Pollachius pollachius, assembly GCF_949987615.1. NCBI lineage: Eukaryota > Metazoa > Chordata > Actinopteri > Gadiformes > Gadidae > Pollachius > Pollachius pollachius. The sequence continues at coordinate 27,317,835 of NC_136938.1, read as the reverse complement.
CTACTAGTTATTCGCAATAGTAGTAGTCAGAACCACGTGAATAACTAGGACTCTATGCCATAAACATTTAATGCCCAAATGATTTCAAAGCATAAACTTGCATATCTCACACTCACACAATCCTCGATTGAACAATATTGGGACACGGAAGTGGAGTAGTAGCAATATTAGTGTAGGATAGTAGAAGTATTATAGTAGTAGTCATAGTAGCAATAGTAGTAGTCAGACCATTGTGAATAACAAGGACTCCATGCCATAGACATTTCATTGCAAAACAATTTCAGGACATCAACATACATATCTCACACACTCACACTATCCTCGGTTAAACAATGTTAGGACATCAGGGTAAAATTTTCATTCTGACAGAAGTCACACACTCTGGACAAAGTCAGTACATTTTTTACTTGTGACCATTTTTCACTAAGGAATGTTTATGTCAGTGTTTGAGGCAACCACAGTAGCCATATTTTGGGGTCCTTTCCAGCTCCCCATGGTAGTATCAAACGGCCACAATGTTGGACAGAATGTGTATAGGATCTAAGAATAACATGGGGGGAGTAGTGAAATAATGTGTGTACTCCTATATAGTCCTAGTTATTAGGAGATCATACCTGTGCATTTGCTGGAGGTTCACCGATCAGGGATCCATGGGTCTCGACAGACGTGCTGGATGCAGGTTGAGGCAAAGGGCTTGGCAGCTTTTCATGAGGAGAATGTGGTTAATTTATTGCAAAGTCCACCAGCATGCAAAAATTCAGTCACAGTTTTATACTGTGAAAGTGGCTGTATTTAGCTGTTTGATGACAGCCCATCAACCCACTCACTTTAACATTAACACTTCAATACACTTCAATACACTTCAAACACACGCTGATCCTTAAAGATTGATACAATTCAAGAAATAGTCATATTTGTGTATAAATACAATTACTGTATGTATATAATTAACATTTACTTACTAATGCACGCCATGGCCAGTTGCGATCCCCATAGTTAAATCTGATCTCTGACCCTGAGGCTATATTGTCAATAGCAAATAAACAGAGATGAGGTTTGCCTCCAACAAGGATTATTTTGTATCTGCCATTGGGCGATTTATGGTCATCATTGACCAGCCGTCCCAATGATCCGTCTTCCTTCGATGCATCAATGCTAACAGGGAGATTATATATAGAAAAATGTACAGTGAGACAAACACAAAATTCTAATGGAAGTCAATTCATCTTTCACGATCCATTCACAGTTCTAACTCCCAGGTAACATTTGAACATCAAAGTTATTGAAATTCTTGTGCTGTAATGGCTGAGTACAATACAGAGGATATCAGATCTAACCAAATCTATTACTTATATTTACTGAGAATTTTAGCTGATGGTGTCCAACTTACCACCAGTAACCACCGTTCCACTGAAAATCAAACAAGAAGGCTTGCTCTTTGTCTGAGTATTTCTTCTGTCTTGCACTGCACTCATGCTGTGAGATAAGTTCCCCTCGATATTCGGCTAGAAAACAACCCCTTTCAATGGGTACACGTGCAAAAACACCTCTTCCTATTAAAAGGGCATACAAGTATTCACTAGTTTAGTATAAAACAAGTCCCTGAAATGCACGTTCATTATGTCCAACCATTTTTACATTTAAATTCATGTTTACAAGTAATTGTCTGTTATGCACACAATGACTTGTTTTACAGATAATTTTCATGGCAATATAACTTGACAGATTCCTTACATTTGCTAAGGAAAAAATAGGATAAGGTATAGAGTATGTATAGATATATCAATAGCATATAGAGCACAGCTCACTAGCACAAGTAATGACATCCACTTCTGATCCCTACAGATAAGAGAACAGTAATAGAAAATGTTAAATTATAAATGTCACCAACCTTTATTGGTGTCAATGAACCTCTCCTCCAAGAAAGGTTTATCAATGGCAGATATGACATGTTCTAAAGCATCCTTCTCTGGAGTAAGACGTTGTCTTCTTTTTGACATATTAGGTACAGAATTTCTAGCGGGAAGAAATATATACCAAAGTAAATTGCAGAACAGGCACAATATTCAAAATATTGACCAATCGGGAAAATTGGTCAATATTTTGGGAAAATTGACCAATCGCGGTTTGATTTTAAGCTCCCGCTCTCTCGCTCTCTCTCTCTCTTGCAGCGACACGCTGTCATTCATTCATATTTCAGCGCTGACAGAGCGGACAGCGCTGGCTCTTCGTCGTATTTGACTCCGTACAGCAACAATATAATGATGATAATTTTAATAAGTGTGCCCCCAGACCCCCCTACAGTGGTTCAGTTTGCAAGCATGGTGTGTGTGTGGGTGTGTTAGATAGATAGCGCGTCTGGCACACGCGTGCCAGACGCACAGAGGCATGCGTAAAACAGCAATTTTGACCTTCATGCTGTTTAGTAAATTTTCGTTTCTGTTGGATTTTTGTGCCTAATATGGAGCCGTTTTGGTCCATGTTTGTAAGTCTTTTTCCCCACATATTTTCATATAACAAACAAACGGGGTCGGAGTGTGTGATTTGAAAACCACCACGGTCTGCTTCCCGTTCACGCATCGCCTCCTTCAGATGCCTGCCGAGACTTTGTGTTTATTTGTTTTAAAACATGAAAATGTAAGAACAGGAGCCGGTCGGACTACTGAAGGCCTAGCTGTAGTGCTCACGGTTCGCCACGAATATAATGTCACTATTTTACGATTACTTTGCAGCTACGCTGCGCTCGTTAGTAGGCCTATGATATAGGCCTACTGAATATAATCGATGTATTTATCAAGTCAAAGGCTATATTGTACAATTTGAAAGACTTTGAGAGACATTGGGTAGCCTATAATTGATAGATGCGTAGAGAATATTAATATTTTTTTCCGTTGCGCACTTCAGAAGCACTCGTGACTAAACTAGGCCTACTGCAGGCTTGGTGAATGACAAAACATAGAAACATACAAATTGCGGTTGAGGTGAACAAATATTGGACAAACGTATTGCTGCATATTTACATCAACACAAGTATAATGATGAACATACCTCCGCTTGTTCTGCGTCTGCTTCTCTTCTAAGGTCAAGGACGGTATTCTTGTCGTTTTCGCGGGAAATGTAAGGTAGGTCAATTTTCCCGCCAACCTTTCCCCGCGTCGTGGTCTAATAGGCCTATCTCACAAAAATCGGAAATGACGTCACACCGGGTAAACATTCTTCCGCGAAGTCATTTTTGTATTGCCGTCAATGCAAAAATGGACCGTTTCTTCGCCACTTCTCTGGTGGGTTTTCCCAAGTTGCGATTTGAGGATTTGCGGCAGCTTTTCAAGCTGACACCCGTTTATACACATCTGTTTTTTTCAGGGCTGTGGTGTAGCTGTTCCAGTCAAAACGACTGGGAACAGCTCCAGTATTTTTATTTTTTTTATATTCATATTTATTTTATTATATTCATATTTATATTCCCGCACTACTCAGACACATATTCATATTTATATTTATATTCCCACACTACAAATTCCACGCTGTCACTTTACTGGTTACATGTAGCATGTTGTTGTTGTTTTTAATGTTGTTATTATTGTCGCTCTATGTTGCACCTTATGTTCTTGGGAAACGCTATTTCATCTCACTGTATACTGTGTATATGGCTGAAATGACAATAAATTATCTTGAATCTTGAATCTAGTATTCAGCCTAGCACTCCCGTCGGTATAATCAGCCGCTGAGAAATACCGACTACAGACCAGTGTACTCCCCTTCTGAATCACGAAATTAACTCCTTCATCCCGTCTGATCGCCCTGACCCACTGCTGTCTTTGGTCTGTATTAGTTGGGAAGTCGTGGATATGCAAATACGGTTGTTTTTGTTTGGAATTGGCGCATAGAGGTACACAACAGAAGCTCTTGTTTTTTGACTGCGCCATTGTCAAATATCATGGACTACGCGACCGGAAGTCACTTTACCCGGTGAAGGCAAAATCGAACGCCGAACCAGGAAGTTGTGAGATAGGCCCATTGTTGGGGGAGGAGTTACCCTACAACCAGCCTAGCGAGACGATGATGCAGGACGCCGATGCGCGAGAATCTAACAGCATGATGGCGGTCCAACGGTCGTTTGAAGCGTTGCCACGGTGCCGGGGTCTAAATATAGCTAACTTTGACGCGAAATTATTTCAATCAATTTTGGTTATGGCGATATTGCCTGGACTGCAATGTTGTTGTAGTCTTGTATTAGTATTAATAGTATTAATACAATGCGAATTTCAGTTAGGAGGTAGGAGTGTGTGATCAGGAAAATATGAAATGTCAGGACATAAAGTCACGTGACCGCAAAGTGTTTGAAAGTCCCAAATGTCACCACTAGTTGGCGTTCACACAGTTAAGCAAAAACCTACACACACTTACACAAAATATTTCCGGAAATCATGAAAATTTAGGACAAGTGAGATTCTTGCACTAGATGCATTATTTAAGGCTGGGGATCACTGTGGTATGGTCAGAAAAGTCAGGACCATGATTTTGTCCTGAGATTTCAACACGTCCTGACTTTGTTGGTGTTTGTCCAGAGATTTGTCCCAACTTTTCATGAAAACAAACACACGCACACACACACACACACACACATTAACACACACACATTAACACACACACACACCCACCCACACACACACACACACACACACATTAACACACACACACACACACACACACACGCACACGCACACACACACACACACACACACGCACACGCACACACACACACACGTTAACACACACACACACACACATTAACACACACACACACACACACAAAATCCCATACAGTTACGTATAAACAAACATAAACATTTAAAAAATAAACTAAACAATATAAAGAGCAGCGTAAAGACCTCCCAGGACCAAATATTATTATTATAATTAATATAATTATGATCAGAATGATTATTATTATTATAATACTTATTAATTTAATAAGTATATGAGTACGGCACAATTAAATAAAGTACACATTAGTTTTCCTAATTCCCTCATTAACATGGACAAGCACGCATCAGTGCATGCATGCACACACACATGCACGCACGCAAGCTTGCAGGCGTATACGCACACAGGCACGCTCACACAGACACACACACACACACACACACACACACACACACTCACTCACACACACGCAACGCACACTCACGCACGCTAACACTCACACAGACACACACACACACACAGCGACGCACACGCACACACAGCCACATGTAAAGAAGGATAAAGCCAGCTAATCAATGTCAGGCTCGGGGCCAGGGGAAAGCAGCGCTACCTATAGTAATGCATTGATAAAGAAGCACCATTGATTTGCAATGGAAATGCAACACATCAGCAGTGGCTTATCAAGCATGAGATCCATCAGGGTAGTTTTAGTTTAAGGAGCCAGCGATGCTGTTTACCTAAAGCTGAAAAGCACCATAGGTGTTTCACCTCACGGTTATGGTAAAGGGTAAAGTCAAACATAACGTGTGTATGGAGATGGATATATTGCAAATAGAGATATCGGTATGCATACTCATTTTTTTAATGTTATTATTCTATTTTAATGTATTTACACATTCATATTTTCAATTATTTTGAAGCTCGTTATTTTGATAAGTCAAAAATATTCATGTCAAATTGTATATATATATATTTATAAAGATATATATATAAAGATACACATACATACATAGAGATGAGGTTACGGAACATGTTTGAAACACATCACGGGGACTTTCATTGACACAAAGTATAGCAAGTTGGCGTCACCATAAAGAAGTCCATCTGCATAACCCTCTATAACCCTTTTCAAATACATTTCACACTCAGCAAATGGATACTATATCGTATAATAACAAATAAGACGTCAGTCAATACTTTTTTTTTACAGTTTAAAACACAAGTCAAGCCAGGCGGTGGCAGAGATGGGAGATGGGACAATCTTTTTAGGATATGACGTCTCTGACCTACATCTAGAATATTGCACGGATCAGGATGGAGCATACATCGAGAGAGTTACCCTAAAGAGGGTACAAAGTTGAGGAAAAGCACAACTTGACTTCATGAAACAAAGTGAAAGTGGAAGTGGAAAAAAATGAGCTTTGAACCAATTGGGAGTTCCTTTACACCTGGCCCACGGCTGGCTGCTGGCAGGGGGCCCAGACTGAAACCATAAGCAGGGGCCTCCGGCTGAACACATGAGAGCAGAGACAGGGACACAGAGGGAGGCTCTGGGAGGAGGGGACAGACAGGCAGAGGAGGTGAAGGGTGTAACTCACTCCTGTCCCCACCACCAGTCCTAATATACCCGGAACAATCAATCAGACCGGGAGGCAGACACTGATAGAGGGCTAGCATGCAACAGGATCCACCACACGCAGGCACGCACACACACACACACACACGTTCACACACACGCACACACACGCACACACACACACACACACACACACACACACACACACACACACACACACACACACACACGCATGCACATAGTTACAAACTCGCAAACACATACACACAAACACAGATACAAACTCACATACACAAATGCACAGGCGCACATGCCCACAGGTACAAACACACACACACACACCAACACACACACACAATGCATACTTTTATGCTGACTGCAGGAGAAAGTTTGCGTCTCATATCTGACTTCCAGCAGCAGACTGTGCTGTGAACCAAAGTCACGCCGGCTGCATGGGGTCAAGACCCCGAGAGGTCAGGCCCCCCCGGGATGGGGAGAGATGGATGGATGAGGGGAGAACGTGGAGGAGAGCGGGAGGAAAGAGGGGATGGAAGAGACGAAAAAAACCGCGACACTGTGAAGACAAGGGTAAAGGGAGGAAGAGAGCGCGGTGGATACAAGTTATTATTACGGGAGGACGCGGGGGTCAGCGGATCATTTGGCAACGTTAACTTTCTACACTTATGGTGGAAAGAAGGACAAACTATGGAGAGGCCGAGAGAAGAGAAAGAGAAGAGAAGAGAAAAGACGAGAAAAGACTAGAAGAAAAGAGCACAAAAGTGATCGATTAAAATATAATCCTAAAATATATTTTCAACGTTACGCAATGACACAAGCATGCGTGTGCACACACGTACACACACAGGCACGCACAAATACACACACACGCACACACACACGCACACGCACACACACACACACGCACACAGACAGTGTAAAGGCTCAAGTTTGTCCAGTTCTCCTCAGGTGCTCCTGGACATCTATCTGTCTCCTGGGACAACACTCTATCAGTCCAGAAGACAACACGCACACACGCACACACACACACGCACATGCACACACTTGTCTTCTTCTTCCTGACTTCTTAGCACACACTCCTGCACTACCTCACCCCATTCCTCGCCGGGTTCAGACAGCCTCACAAACATTTCACTTCCTGTTTAGAGGTAGATTAGAATACTTTGTCTTCCTAAATGTTGTCCTTAGTCAATGTCTGTCCAGCCAGTGTGTGTATTTGTGTGTTATCGTGTTTCTGTGTGTGTTTATTCATGTAGGTGGTTGTGTGTTATTGTGTATGTGGGTGCGTGCATGTATTCATGTGCGTGTGTGTTATCACGTTTGTGTCCATGTGCTTGTGTGTGTTATCGTGTGTGTGTTTGTGTGTGTGTGCTATCGCGTGTGTGTGTTATCGTGTGTGTGTGTTTGTGAGTGTGTATTCATGTGCGTGCATGTGTGTTATCGTGTTTGTGTTTGTGTGTTGCTTCTAACCTGATTGAGGAAACCAGATTGCTGTTGCCTGACAGTGACCTCTCGGTGAAAGGAGGACACCTCTAACTTCTACCACAGCTCCCACAGAGATACTTGTATTGTTCTTCTTTGTTGTTTTTTGTTGGGCAATAAACAACCACAACAACAAACCGATAAACACTCGCGGCCTAAGTACTAATGCTCCAATTCCGGTAAGGTGGCGCTGAATATATTGTGCAGCAGAGCTGACTCCATGAATCACTAGCCTATAATATCTCCATGATTGAATTTATAACTAATTTATTAGACTTTGGACTAATTGGATTGACACATTATTTATCCTTGTAAATAATCTCAGCGTCGCTGTGTGTGTGTGTGTGTGTGTGTGTGTGTGCGTGTGTGACATAGCACAAAGGTGAATAGACATGTGAGATCTATATGCTATTTATTTTAAGGGATGACACATTTAATTTGAGCCCTGCAAAAAGGAAATTAAAAAGCATAGCTGTTATTTATGAAGATGGAGTGCAAAAGGGCTGGACCATGTCGCTATCAGCACCCCCAGCATTCCTCATGGGACTGACCCGGGTCTTTAAACTACACACTCACTACACACTCACTAAACTACGGATTAACTCAACTACAGACTCACTACACTACGGATTCACTCAACTACAGACTCACTAAACTACGGATTCACTCAACTACAGACTCACTAAACTACAGATTCACTCAACTACAGACTCACTAAACTACGGACTCACTAACCTACACAATCACTAAGACTCACTAAATTACAGACTGACTAAGACTCCCTAAACTACAGACTCACTAAAATACCTACTCACTTAACTACAGACTCATTAAACTACAGACTCACTAAACTACAGACTCACTAAACTACAGACTCATTAAGACTCCCTAAACTAAACTCACTAAACTACCTATTCACTTAACTACAGACTCAATAAACTACAGCCTCACTAAACTATAGTCACTAAACTAAAGACTCACTAAACAAATCACTGAACTACAGACTCACTGAACTACGGATTAAATAAACTCCAGACTCACTATAAATACAGACTCACTCAAGTACAGACCCACTAAATTACAGACTCACCAAACTGCACTCTTTATTCTTCACATATACAGGGACGAATTTTCACAAAATAAATACAGAATTATTATTTAGATACATTGAAATATGAACTTATGAGTATATTATTTATAACTATCCACAAATATTGTATCAAATTTGTATTCATATCTTTGTCATTTTTAATGTGCACATTGTGTATTCTTTCATTTCCTGATCAAACTAGACTTTCCTGAAGCCTAACCCTATCATGTGTAAACAATCGAAACGCTTGATAACTAGCATATTCTTCTTCTCAACCTCCAACCTAACCCTGCTCCCACAACACCTGCCACAGCCAGCAGTAAACATGATTCCAACCTTCCAACAAGGAGGTTAGGAGGTGCTGCGATGTCAAAAGGATGTGTAAGAAAAATAAAACTCCAACATGAATCTTCGTCATTTCATGTGCCACCGACATAGTAAAGTGTCTCAACAGGAAACTAGGCGGGGACGTTGCAAGAGTTCTCTGAGTGCGGATCACACAAATCCCTCGTGACGCTCCTTGGATCATGTCACCCGAATCAAAATACTTAAATCCGTCAGGCGGCAGAGCTGAGAGCTGCACCCTCACCCTGGCCGGCCGAGGACGTGAATCGGCGGCATAGGGCATTTAGAATGCCTGAGGCGCGCCAAGCCTTCTAAACACGACGACATGGCCTTTGGCAGAGGAGAGGTGTCACCAACGACCGGGGTCTGAGCAGCCCTCCAATGACCTGACGGCTTGAACTTGGTTTGAGGAAACGGACGTGCTGTCACTGTATTGAGATGCGGTTTTACAGCCAGAAGAAGGCAGCAACACGGGCGTGCGTCCAGCACACCTTTCTCTGTATTGACGGCGGGCCCCGGGGTAAGTGGGTGAGTGGCAGACAGGCGTGCCGTCCCTTTAAGATACGCTGCATCACGGATAGACATCTGAAGGGTTTGATATGCCGCAGGGCTATCGCAGCCACTGCACATTTGGGGAACAACTTAAGAAATCCTTGACAGCCGAGCAAGGCGTTTGCAAGTGCAAGAGTAGATGTGAGACTTCTTATGAAAATATGAATATTTCAGGGACGATTTTACAGAACAAATCTTCCAGGAAGAACCTCACTTAGTGATGCGTGGTTAACCTACTCATCAACTTTATATGTTCTACTGTCTGTGTTCACAACTCTGATATCAGGCAAACCTCCCAATCGTTTTTGTCACATAAACTGTCTCTTGACTTTTGTGAAACTCTCCGACCCTCTTTTCAGAGTATGCAGTTAAAAACAGGGTTTGAATTCCTCCCTCCCTTAAGAAGGGTAGTCCGCCTCTCAGAACCCCCTGATTCACCTGCAGCCCGCGGGGTGGTAGGGTGGTGATCTGAACGACACAGGAACATGAGTCTCTGAATACTGGCCACAGGAACAGGGGGCTTGTCCTGTGGCAGAGTGCTCCTGCCCCTCACATGTTCCACTTCAATGCATCCCCCTTCCTGCAGTATGGAAGCAGGCCCAGGCCCCGGTGCTGCGCTTAATTCCATTCAAGGTTTGCCAATTCCGAGTCATTAAATGTACAGGCTGCATAGGACTCCTATTGATTAACAAACAAAATGGTGTCAATGTGTCGCAATGTGCATTCGAGGTCAGGGACATATGGTCTTGATTTAACTCCCTCTCTCTCTCTCTCTCTCTCTCTCTCTCTCTCTCTCTCACTATCTCTCTCCCCCTCTCTCTCTGTCTCTCTCTCTCTCTCCCCCTCCCTCTCTCTCTCTCCCCCTCTCTCTCTCTCTCTCTCTCTCCCTCTCTCTCTCTCTTTCTCCCCCTCCCTCTCTTTCTCTCTCTCTCTCTCACCACTGCACACTCCTTTTTCCTCACCCCTGATCTTACTTTCTTTGTTCTCTCCTTCCTTCTCCCTCGTTCCCCTTTCCTTCCCTCCCTCACACTTTAAATAGATATTGAAGTTTTCTATTTAAGGACGGCGCTGTTTGACTTCCTGGGAGTGAGAAGTGAAAGGCAGGCAGAGGGCCATCCATCTCGCTATCGGCCGGCTGACATCTTAAAATGCTATTGACACTTACTGCCAGCATTAACATGCAAAACTGCACCGCATGTTGGATTCCATTAGCTCATTGCATGCTAAGTTTCTTTTCTTTTTTTCCCCCCGCTCCACTCCACTCCCCGGCTGTGTGTGATTGTGGCTGCATTTATTGGATTGCGATTGTCACATTATCTAACCTCAGAGAACAGCAGCTCTCTGCCACAACAGCGGCCAAACGCTGGCGTCTAGCGCCAACAATGCTCATTATGCTTTTAGGGATGTATCATTTTCCAGCGCCGTTGGACAAAGGTGACTTTACACACTTTAGACACACAGACACACATTTACATTCACGTTTATAATTAGGGCGTTTAGCAGGCACTCTTATCCAAAGCAAATTATAAGAACCATAAGTACATTTTTCAGAAGAAATAGAAAGAAAGAAAGCAAACAATATATCGCTGTCGGTACAGTAACGACGTGCGCAGAACCCAGTGCCAAGCAATAACAATCACTAGGTTAACCCATTCCCACATTTGTAGGATAAGATGCCACACGATGCTAAGTACTATTTTTAAGTGCAAGGATGTATAACACAAAATAAGTGCGTAAGAGGGGTGTGGGGGGGAGGCTATGCTCTCACCTACACACATTGCAAAGAAATACTGTACATACATGTGTGTTGGTTCCGTGTACATATTTAAATGCACATGTTTATATATATAGTTTATCTCTATAAAGGATGTGGCCTCTGTTCCACTTGCTCAGGCCCACGGCTGGGGAGACGGACTCCAGTGCAGAGCGCAGAGCACAGGCCTGTGTCTTTGCTGCCACCTAATGCAGACATTACACAGGCTGGATCTCGGCCGTGCAGAGCCATTCCCTGGCAGGGTTCCCGGCTTTTATGCTCAGATTTTAATCCTGGCTTGTGGGAATTTCACACACACACACACACACACACACAAACACACAGGCACAGGCGAATACGTACACACACACACACACACACACACGCACACACAAGTCTGACTTTATGGCTTTTTCTCGTGGACTACAATTGTGTTTTGTTTTTTTTCGATGGTGGCTGTGCGAGAGGCATTTGTGATATGCTAATTTAATCATTTGAGGCTTCCCCCCCTTCCTGTTTCTCCTGTTTGCACCTATCAATCTAATCACTTCATCAGGATTCGGGGAAAGGTAAAGCTGTGCGAGAGAGGAAACACGCGAGAGAGAGTGGTGTGTGTGTGTGTGTGTGTGTGTGTCTGTGTGTGTGTGGGGGGGGGGGGGGGGGGGGGGGGGGGGGTCTCTTGTTGCACAAATAGCACAGCGGCAGTCCATCCCTTCATCTATGAACGCACAGGCCTGCTCTCCCATCCCCCCCCCCCCCCCCCCCCCCCCCCCACACACACACACACACACACTCTGCCTCTGCACGCTTTTAATTTTGGTGATGGTTCACTTTAATTACTATGAAAATTAAATCAAATGTAATCGGCGGATTAATGCAAGCCGTGAGATCATTCAGCACGGCGGTGATGAGACCTGGAGGGACAATCCATAAATCTCCCTCATGAGCACGCAGGAGTCGTCCGCTGCTCCGGGGGACACAGGACCGCTGGGGGGACTCATGGAGAGACCAGCGACTGTGGGGGTGACTCATGGAGACACCAGCGACTGTGGGGGTGACTCATGGAGAGAGACCAGCGACTGTGGGGGTGACACAAGGAGAGAGACCAGCGACTGTGGGGGTGACTCATGGAGAGAGACCAGCGACTGTGGGGGGGACTCATGGAGAGAGACCAGCGACTGTGGGGGGGACTCATGGAGACACCAGCGACGGTGGGGGTGACTCATGGAGACACCAGCGACTCTGGGGGTGACTCATGGGAGAACAGCAGCTCTGTGTGGGGCTGACTCTTGGGAGAGACAGGCGAATGTGTGTGGGTGACTCATGTAGAGACAAGCGGCTGTGTGGTCACACACAGTGTGTGTTACTGTGTACTGATCTAAGGCTTACTGTGTTACTGTGTACTGATCTCCCGCCCCTTTTTGGCATGCCAACGCGTGTATCTTTAAAACTAAGTTTTTTTTATACATGTATCTATGCATTGTGAAAACAAAATCTGTAAACCTTTGCAATAATTTAATGATGGCAAAGTGGAGTAAAACTGATATGATTGTCATGCTTAATATGATATTTTGCCTATTCTGCTATAATTTGTACAGCTATTTGATAATGAAGGCCATACTCAAACAGATATGTCCTTCTTGAAGATACGGACAGGACCAACATATGTCATGAGGAACCATGAGGATCCACTCCTTATCAGCAACAAGGTAGTAGGAGACATCCTAGCAAATGAGAGACATCAACTGTTTCCTACTCCTAAAGATGTTCCCTTCTTCTCTTCCTTTCTCCTATACGTCAATCCTTCATCCCTTCTGAAATGATGTTCTTGAAACCTTCCCTTCTCTCTTTATATCTCCCCTTCTATTCCTTCCTTGTCTTACTTCCTTCCTTCCTTCCTTCCTTCACTCCCATATTTAATTCCTCCCTTCCTTCCTTGTTCCTGTTCTACCTCAGCACTGGATGTCTCCTCTGCTCGCCCTCCTTCCTTCCTCACCTTAATCACAGCGAGAAGAGATCACCATCTCTCTCCATGTGTTGCTCTGTGATTAATGTTCTCAGGCCCCTCTCATTGTTTCTCATTCCCAGCTCATCTCATGGCCCATAAACTAAAACCTAAAGGACTATTCCGTCTCGCCGAGAGATCGAAGCCAACTTTAAACGGAGGCAAAACCAGAAAGAGAGAGAGAAACACAGGATGGAAAACATAAAAAAGAAGGAAAGAAAATGTAATAAAAATCCAGAGGAGAAGAAACGAGTGATGGGAGAGACGCCAGTTAGCAGCGTTGAAGGGGAGTCGAGCTGGAAAGGGAGAGGTTGTTTTCGATGAAAAATGCTGTTCCAGGTGTCAGCATTGTGCCTTATGGACTTATTAACGGCATTAATCTAACACCAGCACCAGGGCTGATGTGTTGCCTTCACAGCATATTTATTAGTCAGCACCATGCCTTTATGAATCTACTAATAAAGTGGAATCCACTGCCATTCCTCTGACAGGAAGCTGGTCACTGACTGAACGACGCCTAACTGACTTCACAACGTGACAAATAGGAAAAATAAACGTCATATATAACAGCATAGTGTATGCAATGTATATCTCTATTACGGCATGTATTTCACAATGGCATATTGTCACGGTACTTTACCCTATGACATACTCAGTTCAGGTTCCTTGTTTTGAATGTTATCCCATACATACGAAAGAGGAGTTCTGACTTTAAAGCCCGTATTCTGAGAGTAAAGTCGTATTTTTGAGAATTCTGAGATGTATTCTGAATTTTAATCTCAGAATTCTGACTTTAACCTCGAAATCCAAAAATGATAATCACATGTGGCCCTAGTAATCCCCTCCCTACAAACATAATGATGTTGAGACTTGATTGATAATTGGCCTGTTCAAGGCATCGCTGCCCCTCTCAGAAGGGGTCAGTACCGGGCCCGTTCTGAGATGGAGGGGGGCCGTTTGGTTCTGTCCATGGTGCTGAAGTGATGTGGTTAAGTTAACGTGCAGACATGCCTGCACGCACACACGCTAGTTTACACGCACAGATGTTAACTTGTGTTTCTGCTAGCATGTTAGCATGTTGCTAGCATGTTCAATTGTGTCTGTGCTAGCATGTTAGCATGTTGATCGCATGTTAACTGGGTAGCACAAACATGCTCATACTGAAGCAGACAAACCACAAGCTCTACTTTGGTCTCAGTGGAGAGGAAATCGTGTGTTTCCCAGATTAAACCAGAATGCAAAGAGATGGAAAAATCGTTGTTTTCCTACGGTGCACTACATTTTAGATAATTCAATTTAATTCTAGGACTGACTACTAAATACAAACTTACGATTTGAAGTTTGTATTTTGGTGCAGAGGGTGATCTGGGGAATTCCCAGAAAATGTTTGAAAAAGAAAATAAAGGAATTCAAGCATGAATGGAATTTCTTGACATGTTTTTGTTCAAACATTTTTAACAAATATCTAACTGGCTTTTATTTTTCGCAGCAATTCAACATTTTCCTTTCCCTCTTTTTATATTCATCTTGTGTGTTCCCAGAGGGTTCAACAGAAATTCAATCAGCGAAGACAATCGTTGTGTAATTAAGCTACTTCTAATTTAACTCTGTCCTTAGCCCAAGCAGAAAAACGATAATAATATCAGCTCTTACTTACAACCAAACCCAATTAAAACTGAGCCACGACATAAGCTAACTGTGAGGCGAAGGGGGAGAGAGCGAGGGGGGAGAGAGAGAAGGGGAGAGGGAGAGAGAGAGAGAAAGAGAGAGAGAGAGAGAGAGAGGGTAGAGAGAGGGGGAGAGATAAACAGAAAGAGAGAGAGAGAGAGAGAGAGAGAGAGAGAGAAAGAGAGAGAGAGGGAGAGAAAAAGAGAAAGAGTGGGGAGGGATGGACAGAGAAAGCGAGAGTGATGGCGGAGAGAAAGAGAGGAGAGAGAGAGGGGGGGACAGAGAGAGACACAGAGAGAGACAGAGAGAGACAGAGAGGAGAGAGAGAGGGGGGAGAGAGAGACACAGAGAGAGACAGAGAGAGACAGAGAGAGAAAAGGGTAGATTGGTGCTGAAACAATGATTGTGGGGAATCTATAAACACAGTAGACAAACGGGACGTCAACTACAAAACACGCAAAGAGAAAAGCAGCGATAGTTTGAAAAGGAAAGTGCTAAACACAGAGAAGAAAGAAGAGAGCATCAGGGGAGAGGGAGAGGGAGAGAGAGAGAGCAAGAGAGAGAGAGAGAAAGAGAGAGAGGGAGAGAGTCAAGTGTGCACGTAAACAGAACAGACACCCGTCTATATTTAAACGGCGCTACTTAGCCGCTTGTTGAAACAGAAGCGGGCCGGCTCGCTGAGCGCGGCGCTGTCTGTCCGCCGCACGCGGGGCCATGCATACATTATGCCCCCAGAATAATTTGTCGACAATTAGCCGGAACAGGGTGCAGCGAGAGACTGATTAGCATGTTGGTACAAGGCAGCCATAGGAGACGAGACACGAAGAGCTTTGAAACAGACATGAATACCGCAACGCTCTTACACTTCCATGTCAATTTATTTCCCCCTCCCTCCCTCCCCTCCTCCCTCCTTTATTCTGCCTCTTCTTTAAGATTGAATTAATATTCATGCAGAGGGCGGGGGGGGAGGGGGATGATGAATATGGATGTGCGGTTTTACACACACTGACTTGTTTCTGTGACGATAACAAGAGGAAAACAAGGAGACGCGAGGCCCAGGAGGGACGGACGTGTGCGGATTTCAGGGAAAGTTCCGGCGCTCCTCTGCACAGGTTTTTTTTAATGATTATTTCAGGAGAAAGACAATGGCCGGTTTCATCCTCTCTGTGGTAATAACACGCAAAAACACTCACGGGACTCACTCGCGTTTATTTTATATTTATTTAATTTATTTTCTAAATTATAATTTCCGCTCCTCAGAGAGATCTTTCTCCCATTGTGTGTGAGGAGTCTGGCGTTGCACCTTGTGTCGCGGTTGGCCTTCTCTCTGGTATCAAAGGTTTATCGTTTGCTCTGACTCTATCTCGTAGGCAATGTGGAGACGTGGCAGATGGGGGGAGGCCATGCAGGGCAGGATTATAGCATTTTAGAAGAAGTACAGGGATGGGAAGAAGAGAATGCAGGGAGAAGAGGAGGCCGAACTACGAATGTTGAGAAAATGGTTTCAGTCTTGGGTAACTTGTTTTTGTAAAAAAAGAAAAAGTCCACATTTGTGTAGGAAACTCCAACTACTAGCATTTGTTCTGATCTTGATGAACTATGAGCAACATCACTGTCACCTGACATTTATCTCTGGCTGTCTTGCACACGCACACACACGCACGCACGCACACACACACAAACACATCCATCCCCCCCCCCCCACACACACACACACACACACACACACACATACAGACACCTAGGAGCCCATGTACAGAATATGTCATCTCACGAAGGCAGTGAACAAAATGTAAACCAGCGCATTAAAACCACACAGAAACAATCCGGCACCATCTCCCTCACGAATCTCTTCACCTTTCCCGCTTCTCTTTGGATGGCGGGCGTTTGAAGACGTATCGCCAACCCCGTGTTTGATGTTCACCAGATGAAGGCTTTTAATATCGGAGCGAAAGGTAGCGGCTGAATAATTAGAGGGGCACCAAGCTGAGAGACACAAATTACTGCACGGAGCAACAGATGTGTTACACGCTCAGCGGAATGCTGAAACACACACACATATATGCAGAAAAACACACACACACACACACACACACAAATGAAGTAGGCCAACACACATACAAACACAGAAATGATGAACACACATGCACACACACACAGAAACCCACTCAAACAGATCCACCATTCGTTCGGTCCGGTTGGAGCTCGGTGGACGACCAGTTGATAATCCAGGGGCCTCCTCAGGCTCTGTTCCGACTCTCTACGGGTTCACACACACACACACACACACACACACACACACACACACACACACACACACACACACACACACGTTCCCAGTACACCCTGATTCACTGCCAGCCCACTTACCAATTACTGCCGTTTCAACTAAGTCAACTGAAACCAGGGTTGAGGCGCT
>NC_136938.1:27290220-27295220 GCF_949987615.1 Pollachius pollachius | reverse complement strand
TATTGTGGTAATCTGTACGTGACACAAACTGCTGTTCCAAGGTTGGTTATTATAACAGGGCATAACCCCGGGTAAAACAGACATTATATCCACGCCAAAGCTCCAGTATATCTTCAGTCCTCTTCGCTACGGACATGGTTCGTCCACATGCATGACAACATTGAGATTCCAGGGAACCCTTCTGCACTGCACCAAAGCATTAGCATGATAGAGCAGGAGGTGGCCTTTCCCTCCATGGAGGCGCCATGCATGGGTCACATCCCAGGGAGGCTGGTGGCTCCATCCATCATGTGGGTTATAGTTAGCCTGCTATGCTAATGTCTGACCCAATGAAAAGTTTACTGAGAGACAGACAAGGACATTGGGCTGGACTCTTGTCATTGCATGCCATAAACACAAACGTGCATGCACGTACACACACACACACACACACACACACACACACACACACACACACAAACACACACACACACACACACACACACACACACAGCTCTCCTTATTTCTCGGCATCTCTTTATTTTCTGTCTCTTTCTCTCTGACACACACAACACACACACACACACACACACACACACACACACACACACACACAGACACACAACAACAATAGCACGGTGGGACTGTCATATTTCACAGCAGGCAGTAGCTGGAGCTGAGTTATGGTCGTGTCAGAGGTAGAGAGGAAATCTGTGTATGTGTGTGTGTGTGCATGTGTGTCTGTGTGCGTGTGGTCATGTGTGGGGCCGTGTGTGTGTGGCCATGTGTTTATGTGTTTGACTTTACGTGTGTATGATTGCAAGCCTCTATTTTCATGCATATGTGTGTGTGTGTGTGTGTGTGTGTGTGTTTATGGGTCCACAGGTCCTTCCTGTATATGTTTATTGATAAAATACCCCTTCACTTCAAAATAAGAGCGTCCCGGGTGCGGAGAGCCCATGCGTGTGTAAATGACAACATGATTTATGCAGAAATTTACCAAAATAAAAGTTATAGGTGGTACGGGCATAATGAGTGGACCCTACACCACGGTTCCCAGGCTGAGAGGGTAGAACACACAGAAACACACACACACACACACAAAGACACAAAGACATGTACACACTTATTGAGAGGGTATCCAACCATTCCAACACACACAGACACGCAGCCACCCACCCCGCCAGCCTCACACACCCAGACGCACGCGGCGCGTGGATTTACGAGCTGTTGAACGGGAGACGGACGGCCTGGCAGACGGAGAGACGAGGAGCGAACGAAGAGAAAGAAGAGTGATGGATGGCGTGATGGAAAGATGGACGGGGGAGGACGAGCTGGCCGCACGGACGACAACGGGAGATGGAGGGATGGCGTGGTATACCGGACGGAGGGGCAGCGGGGGGGCAACACTCTTTGGGGATGGGCGAGGTGGGGGGGGGGGGGGGGGGGGTTTACGACATGTAAACCGGGAGATGGAGAAAGGATAAAGAGAAGGACAAGGGGATGAAATAATGAATGAAGAAGATGAGAAGGGGGGTGGGGGTGGGGTGCGATCCCTTGGGAAACACACTCAGAGAGACGCACGTCAACGGAGAAATAACAAACCTGTTGGACAGACCAAATAAATCAAACACGGAAACAGCCGGGAAGTGAGAGACGACGGCAGCGGCGGAGGGGTGGACAGAAAGTTATGCTGAAGAGAAAGAGAAAAGGGGAGAGGGAACGAAAGGAGGAGACAAGGGAGGATGGAGAGGAGGAGAGAGGAGGGGAGAAGGGAGGATGGAGAGGAGGAGAGAAGGGAGGATAAGAGGAGAGAGGAGGAGAGAAGGGAGGAAGGAGAGGAGGAGAGAGGTGGAGAGAAGGGAGGATAAGAGGAGGAGAGAGGAGAGAAGGGAGGATGGAGAGGAGAAGAGAAGGGAGGATGGAGAGGAGGATAGAGGAGGAGAGAAGGGAGGATGGAATGGAGGAGAGAGGAGGAGAAAAGGGAGGATGGAGAGGGACTGAGAGGAAGAGAGAAGGGAGGAAGGAGAGGAGAGAGGAGGAGAGAAGGAAGGATGGAGAGAAGGAGAGAACGAGGGAAGGAGAGGAGGAGAGAGGAGGAGAGAAGGGAGGAAGGAGACGAGGAGAGAGGAGGAGAGAAGGGAGGATGGAGAGGGACTGAGAGGAGGAGAGAAGGGAGGAAGAAGAGGAGGAGAGAGGAGGAGAGAAGGGAGGATTGAGAGGGACAGAACCGTCCTGCACCACAGCCTCACGCTTTAGTTCCCAGACAGGAGAAGAAGAACGTAGCGAATCCTGCAGTGGTCCCTTCCTCCTCCTTGTGTGTCGTCGACGATTCCTGGAGGAATTGTCAAAGCATGAAATGAGTCTTGGACTGGGAATTGTCTCATTCTGTCTGTGTGTTCAGTTATTAATGGTGTTATCGTTCTGTGCTGGTAATTATGCCCTCTGAGGGAGCGGGATGGAGAGAGAAGAGAGAGAGAGAGCAAACGAGGAAGGAGGAGAAAGAGGAGAGGAATGGAAGTAAAGAGAAAGAGACACTTTGATCTTTTGTTGAACGTTTTGGGATGAGCCGGAGAAAGAGAGGCTATCTGTCTGCACATACGAGCACTTATACGTGCACGGCCACGAGACTGGAGGTGACAGCGAGGCTATATATATGAATCCTCATCCAAGCAAGCAGTTTTTAATGAAGATGACACACATTTGTCAAACAACACTTTTTTGGTTTTAGGAAAACAGCCAGGATTGTAGGCTTGATAATAGCGGTTATAATAGCGTACAATTATATAATAATATATAATCAGTCAGTCTTATCAATATTATTCTTTCAGGTTCTCATACTTCCATTTTATGACGTCTTCTTTGCATCTTTGTCACTGAGCTTACTTTTCCTTCCTTTTCTCCTTTTAACTCTCTCTCTCTCTTTCTCCCTCCCGCACCCTCTCCCTCTCCCTCACCCTCACCTCTCCCTCTCTCTATCTCTCTCTTAGGCCACAGACCACTGTGTTGGTGTTGGTTTAAATGGGGGTGTTAATTATGGTTCTTTCCCCTGTGAGTGGTAAGGCTATGGTGGGAGAGACAGCTAATCTTTAAAGAGGGTGTCTGTACGCATTCCCTTTAACTTCATCGTCCCCCGGAGGCAGAGCAGAAAAATATAGGCAAACAGAAACTAAACATACACACACACAGACACACACAGGTAGGCACACATACATACGCACACATACAAACCCCATTATTCCGTTTAAGATGCAGAGAAATAAACAAAGAAACAGACATAAATCCACTCTTTTATACACGCTCACAAATTAATTACACAAAGGTTACAAACCCTTATCCACCAAACAGCACAAGGGCCAGCCTCTGATTAAGCGTCTCTTGGAAGGCTGTATATAAACCTTTCTGTACAATTTACTGAATGAAATACGTCGGACACTCACAAATTTGATACAGATGCATTTAATGATGTCATAAAACAGACAATTATTTGTTTGCAATAGCCACATAAATGGTCAAACGACGAGTGATGTTTAGACCTGTGGCCCCTCACAGCGCTTTACAATGACTGCCTCGCGTTCACCCATTCAAACACCGAGCACCGTCCACCACGCGAGGCGCCAGCCAGCTCCCCGGGAGCAGGCAAGGCTGAGCGTCTTGCTCAGGGACACCACGACACGGGGATCGAACTAGCAACCTTCCGGTTAGCAGCCGACCCGCTCCGCCTCCTGATGCCTCCCAGAAGGGGGAGGAGCTGAACGATAGGGACAGCGGTATCGGGCTCTCTACGGGGGGGCCCCGGGAACTGCCAGGCCCCTAACTCACACCTCCAAACGTGCACTGTTTTAGCTCTCCGTGTGTGCACGGGGCGTGCATGTGTGTCCTTCTGTCTGATACTGTGATTAATGAGGATGTGTCACCGCAGTAATCCTCTCTAATATGCACCAGTGGAGGAGAGCTGCAGCAGCACGGCCTGTTTGTGTGTGTGTGTGTGTGTGTGTGTATGTGACCACAGTATGTGTGCGTGTACTTTTGTGTGTGTGTGTGTGTGTGTGTGTGTGTGTGCTAATTTGAACCTCTCTCTCTCTCTCTGAATGTATATGACAATGAAAGTTGTGGCAGGTGTCTGGATGATCTGAGTTTAAGTATATATCTTCAATGCTGTGGCGTTTATATGCAATGCGTGCACCACTGGCAAACAGCTTGAGTGCATCTGTTGATGTGTGTGTGTGTGTGTGTGTGTGTGTGTGTGTGTGTTTGTGTCTGTGTGACGGTTGGCAGTAGCTTATATGCGTGTTAAAGTCATCCTTTATAAGTATGCCCAGATGTTGTTACTGGAATGGATCTTTAATTACCATTTCAACAGCAGGAGTCGTGTGTGTGTATGTGAATCAGGATGTGTGTGTGTGTATGTGTGTGTGTGTGTGTGTAATCATGAGTTTATGTGTGTATGCGTGTGTGCGTGTGTGCGTGCCTGATGCCGACAGTAAAAGGGCTGTTTAATTACCATTTAAACCGTGCGAGCAGAGTTGATCATTTAGAGATGGCTCTATGAGGAAAACAAAATCATTACCGTTACACACATACATACTCATGGAGCCATGTACACACATGCATGCACACATGCGTCCGCACACACATGCACACACACGCACGGAAACATGCGTCCGCACACACATGCACACAAACAAACACACACACACATATACAGGCACAAATCACCACATGTAAGTTAAGAACAGCCTTACATTGCCCCGTGAGGTTAAAGGGATTTAATCAAAATGTCATAGACTAAGAGTCTAGGGGATGGATGCTCAGTATTACAGCTTGAGTCAGCTTTGGTCTCTCTTACTACCATAACATCCAACCTCTTACTCTCTGTGAGTTGTAGTCTGTCAGTTAACAGTCCCGGTTAAACACTAAAACAAACGTGAGCAAGAAGAACCAGAGTATATCCCTCCATGGAAAGTCTCTGTCTTAGATCTACCACAACATCTCCACTACCCACACATTCTAAACAACTG
>NC_136938.1:27277720-27285220 GCF_949987615.1 Pollachius pollachius | reverse complement strand
AGAGAGACAGAGAGACGGAGAGAGAGAGAGGGAGAGAGAGACAGAGACAGAGAGAGAGACACACAGAGAGAGAGAGAGACAGAGAGACGGAGAGAGAGAGAGAGAGACAGAGAAAGGGAGAGAGAGAAAGAGAGAGAGAGAGGGCGAGAGACAGAGACAGAGAGAGAGAGAGAGAGAGAGGGCGAGAGACAGAGACAGAGAGAGAGAGAGAGAGAGGGAGAAGACAGACAGAGAAGCAGACAGACGCACAGCCAGTGTGATGTGATTCTCTGGCTAACTGTGATCATCATGGGCCCAGGGGCCATCTAATTCCTGACGCAGCGTAGGGAGCAGCGAGGCCGTCAGCCCAGAACGAGAGCAGCATAAACGGTTATTATTCAGGTCTGCGGCCGCATGTATATGTGCAGAGTGGGACTCTGTCATAAACACTTAGCCGTGTGAATTAGAGAGTATTGCAGCGGCCTCATCACACACACAAACAGATACACAGACGCACACACACACACACACACACACACACTAAAACCTGACATATTGTGTAGGAAACTGTATCTACAACCGACTTGTCCAGGAAACAAAGCATGTGTTTATACATATGTGGATTTGAACATATAGTATATAAATACATATATATTTATACATACCGGTATGGATGTATGATAAAGCAATGTTACTGGTTATGATTATGTTTACATTGTTTACCGGTCATATCGACCTAAATGTGAAACAAAAACATGCATGTGTATATGTATGTGTGTGTGTGTGTGTGTGCGTTGTAAATGGGCTTGCATGCGTCTGTTCTACAATGTAAAGGTACACGGTTACACAGAGCTAAGTTCAGGCTCACCTCATACAGTACGGACGTGTCACTAAATGTGTGCAGATGTGTATCGGAATACGCACTCACAGTTGTGTGAAGAGAGAGAGAAAAGAGAGGGAGAAAGAGAGAGTTAGACAGAGAGAGAGAGAGAGAGAGAGAGAGAGAGAGAGAGAGAGAGAGAGAGAGAGAGAGAGAGAGAGAGAGAGAGAGAGAGAGAGAGATGCATGTGTGTTGAGGGAGCAGTAATTGCCAGTGAGCAGCAGCTCAAAGTGGCATGTTTGAGGAAGAGATAAGGGGCGTAAATTGGCTTGGTATAAAATGGTGATATTTCCTCCACTGCCTTAGAGAAACCCATTTAGTTTGCCTCTTTAGCGCGTCAAGACTCCTGTCACTAGCCTCTCATCCCCGCGACCAGGGCCCTCACACTCCCCAGACGCTCACACAAACACACATTACACACACACACACACACACACCCAATTCAACGTGCACGTTAAAGTGCTAATTTGCATTCTGCTCTGAAATGGAGAGGAGATAAAGAAACAGAGACAGAAAGAGACAGAGGGGAGTGAGAAAGAAAAGTGTGTGTGTGGTGTGTATCTGTGGGTATAGCTTTGTGTGTGTGTGTGTGTGTGTGTGTGTGTGTGTGTGTGTGTGTGTGTAGCCGTGTGTGTGTATGTGTCTGTGTTTTTGTGGGAGGAGTGTGTAGCTGTATGCGTGTGTGTGTGTGTGTGTGTGTGTGTGTGTGTGTGTGTGTGTGTGTGTGTGTGTGTGTGTATAGCGTGTGTAAATCAGCGGTAATGGGGCCAGGACCTCAGTAGCTCTAAAAAGAGAGCAGACACGTGGAGGACAAGACATAACATTTGTTTTTCTTCTTTCATGAAGAGCACCAGTGATACAGCACATCTGTCACGGCTGCACCCCCACCCCCAGTCAGTGCAGGGGCCGGACACATGAAGGGTTGCACGGCAAGGGAGGAACAGGGTGCATCATGGGAGTGTCTGCCTGGACACATGAAGGAGTGCACGGGGAGGGAGGAACAGGGTGCATTGTGGGTCTGCTGCTGTCTTTGGTTGTGTACCGTTGTACCAGTTGTTTTTAATCTCTTCTTCCTTTTCAGTGAATGTTTGATTCAACACTGTTTTATTCCGTGCTGTTAGACCAATAATGACGCTTCCTAAACTACACTATCTCACCGACAGCGACTTGATTTGATCATGGACGAACACGCAACTTTAGAACATCATTATCAGTCTGTTTTACCATCAACGGTAAATTGTAAATGGACCACATTCATATAGCGCTTTTCTAACCAGTGGCCACTCAAAACATCGACTAACAGCTCAAACACACTGTACAAAGACACAGCGGCAGGGCAAGCCTCTTGAGCCCATCCTTATATTGAAGAGTTTTTGTAACCAAAACATTTTGATGTTGGTGGACGAGACCTGGGAGAAGACATCACTATCGCCCTGGGCGCTGTCGTTTACAAGGTCATAGTGCTGCTCCCAAACCACAGCAGAGCTGCATGAATACCACAAAGACACACACACGCACACTCACACATGAACGCCCACACAGACAGACATACAGAGAGACAGACACAGATAATACTTCCGAACCACAAAAGTTCACGCATACCAGTGAAAACTTTCAGTCGACTGCATGTTAACTCGTGGACGCACCCCCCCCCCCCCCACACACACACACACACACACCTCACCAAATCAGCGAACCCCACGCGTGGATTAGTTAGAGTGGAGAATGTAACCGGGGTCTCGGTGGGGGGGGCGGGGAGCAGGTGGCGGCGGAGACATCAGCCATGTGTGAGGCCCAGGGCCCAGCGGGCCCGATAGCAGCCCTCTCAGGGCTGGGGGGTTAAGCTGTTTACTGAGGGGGGATTACGCTGCCCTGTTTTCTTCTAAGACATAAATCAACACAAACATACACAGTTCAAACAAACACACACACACACACACACACACACACATATATACACACACACACGCAGTACAAACCATGGCCGAAACAGCGTTCATCAAGCTACATTGTAAATGTCACAAGGAGCGATATTCCAGATGCTGTGTTTTTCCTCTAACAACGTTGGCGATGTTTGATATGTTCTGCTGAACGTGAATCATTGTTGGCTGAGCGGAGATATTCCTGGCGTTATATTTGTACATCTGGGTGAAGAATCCAGAATATCTGTTAGCTCATTCTTGTTATGTCGTCAGCGAGTAAAAGTGCCCCATATTGCTGACTTAAAGGTGTGTTACATAAGTTGGCCGGAGGTGGCGTATTTGCAATCCTTGCTTCTGTAACTCTCATTACACAACAGTTCATAATGATAGGCTATGAGAGGATATTTTTTATCCCTGAGTGACAAGAAGAAGGGACTTTGAAACAGCGAGCAGGACCGGATAATCCCACTGAATCAACCAACATTTTTCAAACCAAACCCGATAATGGATTTTAATTGATTTTTTTTTTTCTATAACTGATAAATATGTATATATGTTCTAAGTTTGGATTTTATTTGAAGAATAACAATGATTAACAAAAGCAAAATAAATAACACACATCTCCCACTCCCACTCCCGCTGCGTGCCTCAGTTTAAGATGTTAGAATAAATGTGTTGTGCTGCTGCTTTTGGTTGCCACAAAATTTAGGCAAACTCTACCACTACTTTTTTCAGCGCATGCTGCTATGTTGATATTTTACTTTTACTGAGGGGGGCGGGGACGTTACAGTGAACTACGGGACCTCAGAGAAGGGGAAGTGGTGGCGCTACCGTAAATACCAGATTAAAAACACTGCACTTGATAAAAGTGTAATCGATTATTAATCGATAATAATCAGCTCTCTCTAATCGCCCAGCTCTACATCTGATCATTCATTAATGCAGTAAAACCGTTACTTTACATGTTCATAATGACAGAGGAAGGTGTGAGAAGGTTCTGTATGTGGCCGAGAGACGCATGGCGATCAGAAACGGCCTGGCTAAATCTAGGTGGCCAGAGCTTTTGGCTTGGAGAATCCACAACCCCACCTTTAACACTCACCCTTTAAAGATGTGATGCATACGTAAATCATTTATATCTTCTGGTATCACAATTCCCCTTTCATTGGTGCATTCTTTTGTGCTTCCAACTGTTTCCCCTTGAAGCCAGTTACAAAAGACCAAACTTTTACGAGACAACAGAGTGGCACGCGGAGAAGATTCTCAAGCTGCTTGTATCGCGGGGTCATAGGTCAGAACCCTCGATGTGTGGCTAAACACACACACATAACCACACGCCTGTGAGCAACAGGGGGAAATGGCCGAATAATAGCAAAGTGGAGAGACAGAGGGGTCAGGGCTCTCTGTAGCCTCCCGGCTGGGGCCTGGATCTGTGTGTTTGTATCATGATGTGTGTGTGTGTGTGTTTGTGTGTATCAGGATGTGTGTGTGTGGGGGGGGATGTATCTCTGTGTGTTTGTATCATGATGTGTGTGTGTGTGTGTGTGTGTGTGTTTGTGTGTATCAGGATGTGTGTGTGTGGGGGGGATGTATCTCTGTGTGTTTGTATCGTGTGTGTGTGTGTATGAGGATGTGTGTGTTTGTATCCGGATGTGTATTTGTATGTGTGTGTGTGTGCGCGCGTGCGTGCGTGTGTGTGTGCGTGCTCTTGGCTCAGCGGGAGGGGGGGGGGGGCCCACTGATCAGCTCCAGGTAAGCTGGACGGATGGAGGCCCCCCCCCTCCTGTTCTCCGCCCTCCTCCCTCCACCCCCCCATCGTTCTGTTTGGAGGCCGGTGGGGGAGAGAATGGAGTCTTCCCATTCCTCTCTTCTCAGCTCTTCATTCCTGTTCCCCTTTTCCCTCTCAGTCATTCCTTATTGGATCACATATCCCCCTCTTCCCTGTTCGGGTGTGTGAGTGTGAGACTTCTCAAGGACGCTTACGAACGATGTACAGATTTCTTTTGATTTGGTTAGGTCTTCCTAAGACTCACTGCAGGCCTTTTTTACTGCATCTTTCAACCACGCGTTATTAGTATTCAGAAACCCCCCAAAAAAAAACATATACATAAAAAAAAACAAGCATATTGAGAGAAACAACTTCCTCCCTGAGCTCTCTGTAAAGCGGCAGGGTTCGTGGATTAAGACTCCATTCGGGGCTGTATCCTTCACCAGCCACGACCGCCAAAGCCACGCTCCGGCACAAACTCAAGAGCTTCTCCTCCGCACTCGCAAACCTGTGTAATTATTTCAAACGCCAGGACGGGAAAAATAAACCAAATCACTTTACGACGCGGATTTACATACGCTTAGTGTCATACAAAGACAGGATTACCAGTGGTAGCCCTTCCTCTCGCTCTCCTCTGCCTTTGAGTTTGTAAAGCCGGGAGAGAGGAGCAGCACATGTAACGACGTCGAGGCTGCTGGAGACGCTGATCAGAACCACAACAACAATGCGTCCTGCGTCAAGCGCCGGCAAGGTGAAACACAGAGCGTCTCTACATTAATGAGGGAAGGTATTTAACGTGGAAGACATCAGGCTCCGCTAAAAGGTTATACATCCGCTCTAAGTCGGTCTGTCCTGTTTTTCCAGCTATTGTCTCTCTTTATTTTCTTGGATAATGGTGTAAAATAAATATGGTGGTTATAATTACTTCCCGAAAATAATAAGTGGTACATGGTGTGTCGAATAATCCTTTTAATGACATGAGCATATTTCAATACAACCTTTCCGACGGAAACACTGAACAAAACCCCAGTAGCCTTGAGACAAACAGTTTTAAAGTATATACCCCGACAGACACCCAAACATCTGTTATTGCCCTCTTATAGCGGTTGCTGCTGGG
Source organism: Pollachius pollachius (assembly GCF_949987615.1). Lineage (NCBI taxonomy): Eukaryota > Metazoa > Chordata > Actinopteri > Gadiformes > Gadidae > Pollachius > Pollachius pollachius. The sequence goes on along the minus strand of NC_136938.1, from coordinate 27,279,554 downwards.
CTCGTTTCTATGTTAAAGAGAAGAAAATCAGAACAAACAAACACAGACGCATGTGAACCAAACACACACCCAGACACACACACACACACACTCAAACACACACACACACACATTACAACCAGGGTGTAAAGAGAGTCATTCACAGCACTATTGGCACTATTGGTATGACAAGGGAACCGGTGTGTGTGTGTGTGTGTGTGTGTGTGTGTGTGTGTGTGTGTGTGTGTGTGTGTGTGTGTGTGTGTGTGTTGTTGATGATCCCACCAGCTGACTACAGGCCTAATTGGCATCATGTCAAGTCATTTGGATACTGCAGTAGAGCTATTGATGTGTAGTTGAACACACACATGCACAGACACAGATACAGACACACTTTTGGGGAACGATTTAGAATACCTATTTGGCCAGCACAGTTGGCTACATATGGAAAGACATATATCTTGACCCCACAATGGTTGAACACCAGCCAGAGTGAACCAGAGGCGATGGCATCTTTACGCAAAGACCCGATAGTTTTAAGATGGTGGAAATCTACACAGATGAGCGTAGGGGAGACTGACACAAACACGCACACGCACACACACAGACACACACACCAACACGCACAAACAAACACACACGAACACACACATGTTTTATTCTATCCTTCCATGCTATGGAACAGAGAAAGCACCGCATTAACACAGAGCAGTCGGGGCCAAATCAAAGTTGTCAACGGTTTGATTTCCAAGCACAGCATCACAGGTGATGAGGACGCACCTTCACCCAGGAGGATCGCTTACAAAGAAACCACAGGCCGCCGCGTGAATAGAAATGAATTCCCATTCTCCTCCTGTCATCTTTATTTCTATTTCCATTTGTTAGGGCCTGGGAGGGGCGGCCGGGTGACACCGGTAATGAAGCATGGAGCACAGAGGTAAACACAATAGCTTGGGATCCTGCCCTGCCCGCTGAGTTCAAATTAGCCGCATGAAGTCGGGGGCCGATGCTGGGGAGGAGGAAGATGGACAGCTCGATCCCACGCAGAGGATAGAGGGGGGAACAGACAGACAGACGGACGGACGCGTACTATGCAGAGAAATGCATTTATTCAGGAGAAACGGATAAACTGTTTCTCCAAATGAGAGATGAAGAGGAGGAGACAGAGGAGAAGGCACGGGGCTAATAGGTAGATCGCAGGCCAATAACGTGAGCATTCATCCAAGACAAAGTGCTGCCCTCGCCGTGTGTACCTGGCTGCCTCCGCTGCACTGCATTGTGGGAGCGGGGGGGGGGCAGAGCCGAGCGGCGAGGGGGAGTTGAGATCGTTCTGGTTGGGCGACTCAATGATTTGCATTCAACACTGGAAATGCACACACACACATACACACACACACAAACATAAACACTTGTGTATAGACACACACACACAAACAAAAACACTTGTGTATAGACACGCAAACACACACACGCACATAAAAATGCGTTGACTCACGGACGCACACGCGCACGCACACATACACACACGCACGCACTCAAAACATGCGTTCCCTTGCTCGCGAACATACACACACAAATATAAGCGTGAGCGTCCACACGGATTATGTTGCGAGTTCAGTGCAGTCGCATCCAAAATACGACCAAAAGTTCGACCTAAAGCGTGACAACAAAGTATGAGAAGGGAAAAGACCGCAGGCAGACGAGGAGGAGACAATGAGACACGCAGAACTGGTGTCAGAGGGGGGGGAGCATCGACCGGGGACGCAAACCTCTCCTCAGAGTTTCCACCTCGTGTTATTTTTCGCTTTACGATTCCGATAATGACGATATTAGAGATGAGAGGATGTGTGTGTGG